>NC_045543.1:62630476-62812976 GCF_009769535.1 Thamnophis elegans | reverse complement strand
CTACTGTACTGCTTTAAAATGGATTGTACTGTACAGCATAGTGAAGTTGCCATGGTAACAGCTTCACAGTACTCCAGTAGGGGGCTCCCTCTGATAAGGGAGAAAATCTAACATTAGAAGTTACATTTGGTCCAGTCATTTCCCCACTATAAATAAATACCCAGGCAATGCCAAGTTATCGGCTAGTGGTCAGGTAAGAAAAAGCATAGCCCACAGCTACATAGTTGGCAGAGCAAGAGACTCAAGAGAGACCCTCCCTAAATTATCAGGCTATAAACATGAGAACTGTACTTTTGAGACTTAAAAGATTCTGTTAATGTGGCTTTACAATAAAGTAGTATTAACTTATCCAGCCATGTTTCTCATCTGGTCTATTTGGTAGGGTTGACATACATCACTTTGCAGCCATTCTGATTACGCATGTTTCCAGATTTAGAAAACTCACGAGAAAGAATTCCCCAGCTTGTCTTCTGGGACTGAACTGAAGTGTGGGTGCTGACTGTGATTAACATTCAGCAAAGATAAGGTATATTGTTTTTCATCAAACTGAATGAGACTGTTTGGAACAGCTATAGAATCTATTTCTGATAATGCGCTGCTTAGAGTACGTGGTTGATAGCTTGGCTTTAGAATTCTAACATCAAATTATGATTCTGATTTCTTAAATTTATATGTTATCTGTGAGTGTCATAAATGCACACTAGTTGTCAAATGCCTGGATAACGTTCAGGT
Organism: Thamnophis elegans; assembly: GCF_009769535.1. Taxonomy (NCBI): domain Eukaryota; kingdom Metazoa; phylum Chordata; class Lepidosauria; order Squamata; family Natricidae; genus Thamnophis; species Thamnophis elegans. Next base: position 62,812,244 of record NC_045543.1, on the reverse strand, counting down.
AATTGTGGAGAGTCTGTGATGGTCCCAAGTTCAAAGACTGTTTGTAAATCTTCCTTTTCAGTATCCTTGTCGATGTGAACAGCCATTGAAGAAGCAGTCAGTAAGTGAAGACTACCAGTCTTGATTTTAGAAGACAATTTTTTGCTGTTTCTGGTTCTCTGATTCATGACTAGGATAAAGCTTCAAAATGGGGAAAATGGAAGCAGTTCTGTCTGGGAAAATATATAGAGAATTTATCTGGCATTCATCAATTCAATTGCTCTTTCTCCTCTGATATCAGTTTGCCAGCTTCACTTAGAAGTCATCCCTGGGTAGAAGGTGCAGCTGCCTATTGGAAGGAAGAAGGAAATGAAAGATTTATCAGCTATAAATCTATAGCTATGTATCTCTTGGCTTGTTTCCTTCCTTTTATGCTTTATAACTCTGTTTCCTTTATCTTTTATCAATCAAGGGGTGGGGTGGTACTGAACAGTCATTCTGCAAGCATCATTGGCTCTTTACAGCCATATAATCCCTATTTTATATCCAACGAAGTGTGCTGCACTCTATAAAAATGTAACCCCCATACATCTGTTAATCTTTATGGTTCAGCAAGAATTGAAATATGGTCAAATTAAGCCATTGATCCAGTTAGTTCAGTATTATCTTTACTGACCACTAGTAGCAGGTTAGTCTTTGCCAACCCTAGGTAAAGCTGCCAAAGTTTCACGCTTAGCTTTGTATGCAATTGTGTTGGCCTTGACCCAATGTTTTTAAAAAAATCATACATCTAGATAAACTATGTGTAGTTAAAAGGGTTTCTCTTTCATAATTAAAGTGTAGTAACCGTGATACTGCTTCCTAGGAAGACAGGGAAAGAGAGGACAATGGCTCAATAAATATTAGAGCATCTTAAGGTTACGCATTTCATGAGCCATATATAAAAGAATGCATTTGTGTGTCTTAGTAATGGTGTAATGATTGACCAAACCATACATTAAATGCTATTTTCTTCCAGAGAAAATGTAGACATAAATTAGCAGAAGGAAAGAAATAGCATACAAATAAATGTTTAATTTTCAAAGGAATCACAAAACCTGTGTAGTTTCTGGAATTGTGTGAGGTAGAAATAAGAACTGAATCTCTTAAACCAAGGAAACTTATAATTTAGATGGATCCTTTTATTGTGGTATTCACAAAAAAAAGTTCTTCTATGACTCCTCCAAGATATTTGTCTTGATTCTTCTGCTTATGCCCAGTGCTTTGTGCGCTTCAGTAATGTTCAGAAATCCTTCCAAGTAAAGATATAGCCATCTTTTATGCCAAACAGCTAATTCATCATCATCAGATTCAGTCAGGCGATGATGGAGTAGCCCAGGGAGAAGGGGAAGATAAAAAAACCAGAAGTTTACTAATCATCTTAAATCCAAGAAAGCATAAAAGGTCAGCACAACTGAAAAAAAAAAAGCCCCAAGGCCTGTTATTTATAAGTTCATTTGTCCTCCTGGTATACTGGTTTTCTTCTGGTCAGAGTAAACCATGTAGAAGCAGTGCACAACATTAAAGAAAATCAAAATCATTTGGATGTAGTTCAAATAATAGTCAGTGAGCCAATCAATCTGCAAAGCAGTCACAATACTGAGGAAATAGATCAACCAAATACTATTGAAAACAAGAGAAATCAACTGTTCCTGACCTCTCTGGGGAAAGCATACTACAGTTTGCTGTCTATTCATTCCTACACTCTTCTGTTTATTTATAGCTTATATTTTTGAGATCTGTCAATAATTGGCATTATAAAGACACATTGGAGCAAGACATCACAGGTTGTTTACTGGTAATTTATTTATTTATTTTTATACTATGGTTAGATTAATTTTCATTATGCTCTCATAGAAAGCCCCTTTAGAACTTTAAATTTGACCTGCCAGTAAAACTGGAAAACAAGGTTGCAAAAAGTAAGTAAAACAAATACTGTGTTGCAAGACTAATCACTGCAGCTAAAAGGACCGGCAGTGCTAGAACCAATCCAATCAAGTCAGAAACAGATTAACAAAAGAAATCCCAAAGGAACTCCATTCCATCTTCAGAGCCAGTCTATACTGAGCTAAATTTGTTTCCAGAAAAGGAATCTGCGCATCTCTTTGAAAGAAATTCTGAATGGTTCAAATGCTTTCTTAGTGGGCTGCTATATATATGCGTCAGTGGTGGGTTCCGGATCCCGTTGCAACCAGTACAGTGCAACAGGGCCTGGCATCCACCACTTGAACCTGCACACATGCACACACATGCGCAGCGTGCACATGTATACTTACCGTCTGCGATGCTCTGTGACGCCTCTGCAATACCTCCACAACACTCCAGCTGATTGGCAGAGCATCGCGCAGGCACTGTACGTTCCATGCATGGAAGCCCCGAAGAGCTCAAATACAGGTAAGGACGGCTGGCGGGCGGTTGGGCCCTCCGGAGTGTCCAGTGCTCCTGGCAGGCACCGATATGCCCATACCGAGGCGTACCGGTCGTAACGCAACACTGATATGTGTTTTCTTGTTTTGGTAAGAAATGAGAATGTTTAATATGAATAGTAAAATTCTATGCTAACTCCAAGATCAAGATAATTTTGTGAATGAGAGGTAGCTACAATCAATTTAACTGATGTCCTCTTCTATCCTGTTAAATCATTGCTTCTATAGGTAAAGTTTCACCCGCACATACGTTCTTGTCGTTTCCAGCTCTAGGGGCGGTGCTCATCTCTATTTAAAAGCCGAAGAGACAGCGCTGTCTGAAGACGTCTATGTGATCATGTGGCCAGCATGAGTAAACGCTAAAGGTGCATGGAGCGCTGTTACCTTCCCACCAAAGTGGTCCCTATTTTTCTACTTGCATTTTTATATGTTTCGAACTGCTAGCTGGGCAGAAGTTGGGACAAGTAATGGGAGCTCACTCAGTTATGTGGTGCTAGGGATTCGAACTGCTGAATTGCAGACCTTCTGATCAACAAGCTCAGCATCTTAGCCACTGAGCCACTGCATCCCTATGGCTCTATACCTGCTCATTATAAAGTATTCTGGAGGCCAAGATTATCTTCTGATTCACCATGTTTCACTCTTTTTCAGAGCCCTGGATTTTGTAAAAATTGAAGCAAGTGGCTGGCATGTTATATTAATTGATGATCGATCAATGACGTGCAGTCAGTTGAGGCAGGGGAGGCACAGCCTCATCACTCCCATCATGAAAAGAAAAAAAATGTAAAAGGAAAAAGGCAAGAGCTGAGGTCAGGCTGAGCTAGTTGCTGCCTCACCGTGATGACTCTGCTTAACTGTTTAAAAAAGCCTCTTAAAAAGCACCCTCTACTATGAGGCAGGAGAATTGTGTGCCTCATCTATTCTGACTTTAGGTGTTTTATGATCACTCGAGTGGAGTTAAGCAAGGGTTAAAAGCCTAAACATTCCTGACATAGGTGAGGCACACAGTTGTCCTACCTCATTGTTTGGGCGTGTGGGTAGGAGGGAGGGGGAGGAATTCAAACTTCATCTTCCTGGTGTGGGGCTTTGGGCAAAGGCTGAAGGGAAGGACCCTGGCTCGCTTATGCTCTCCTTACCCAAGTGTAGTTTGATTGCCGGCAGAGCCACGTTGCCTTTTCAAACCTGTAATCAGTGAAGCTGGGCTGGATCTTTCCGGGGCTGGGGGAAAGTATGTGTGCTCCAGTATGGCTCTTTGAGTGGCTCCCTGCCTCTTCCTGTGGTCTCTTCGCTGGTGCTCTCCATCCAATCCAACTTTGTGTGTGTGTGTGTGTGTGTGTGTGTGTGTATGTGTGTTTGTTTGAGAGAGAGAGAGTGAGAGAGAGGGAAGGGGGTAGGAGAGACCGAGTCCAATTCAACTTCTGCCTGTGTGTGTGTGTGTGTGCGTGTGCGTGCACGCGCGCGTGTATGTGTGTTTGAGAGAGGGGGGAGGGAGGGAGAAAGGGAGGAAGGAGGGGAAGGGAGAAGAAAAAGAAAAAGAAAGAAGGAAACTTCTTTCTCAAAGGAGAAAAACAAATGCTGTCGCTTTAAATCGGAACTGAGCATGCCTGGCTGTGGAATTCTGGGAGTTGAAGTCCACAAGTCTAAAAAAATTTGAAACCCACCACGTGTCAGTGCCTCACCAGCCATAAACCTCACCGCACGTCACTGAACCTCACTGAATTTGATAGAGTTCATCATAGCTAATTTTATCTCTCATCAGACTTCCCTGAAACAAGATAATGCCCTCTATTTGCATATTTGCTTCCTATGTTAGAAGAAATGTCCATGTGGGTTCAGTTCTAAGTGGGGAGAAAGACACAATAAACCTGGAAGCTGTTTGGAAAGATGGTTTAATGGTGGACAGGGCCACATGGTTTGAGGTCCTGGGTAATCGAGCACATGAGTTTAGTTTATTGTTTAGTTTAGTTTACTGAATTGCCATTGCACTTGGTACAATGAAATTAAATGCCATCTTCAGTGTATATTACAATTATAAAAATGAAAACACAAACATACATTCTTTGCATTCTATATAATTGAAATTGAAAACCCGATATTGCACTATACTGTAGAATTCAGTGTGTGTATATGTGTGAGAGAGATACCCTCTCTTGGAGCTTCCTGTTCCCATGTAAGGAATGTATTCTCATTGGTTGTAAGACTCCCATGGGGCCATGCAGGGGTAATTTTGTAGGTTGTCTTGATTGGTTGAATCTTGCTGGGTGATGTAATGAAGGGGCTTTGGGCAATTCCTATTATGGTTTAATAGCTATGACCTGTTTTGGATCTTGAGTGAGGATAATCTTATCACCTTGGAGCTGAAGGTCTTTTGTAGATAAGATGGCCCAGTCTTTTGTCTTGTAGATAGGTTGGCACCAGTCTTTCTGGGGCTATTAACAAGGGTGGGGGCTGCTTTCCAAGAGCATGTTTCTCCTTTTCTCATCCATGCCTCTTTCACATTTCTTAGAATATTTCATTCTTCTAGGAGAGGGGTGGGTGCTAACTTCCTACACTCCTACACTCCGAAAGTAAGATATAGTTCTTTAGGAAAGGCTAATTGTTTAAGGGTTAATAGAGAACAAATATAATAAAAATAACTTTGTAGAACAGAGGTTAACAAGATCTGAAGGAAAGCTCTATCATATGATTTCACACATGAGTGCATACACACAAACATACATTCAGTCACCAAGTTTGGTACAAATATGCCATCTCCAATATCATTCACTTAAAATAACTGGATTAAAAATAAATATTGTTAAGGAGTTCAGTGCTTAAATGGAAATATGGAAAAGGGTGAGAAGTAACAGGACAACGTAAGGTAGTTCCTTCTGAATGCAGACATATAGAGCTAAAATAAAAGTCTAATAACATACACATATACTTGTAGATCCACAGAAGAAGAGAAGCAAAAACTCCACTAAAATTACTTGGTCCTATCTTCTCCAGAATAAATTTCCTGAGAAAATTGACAGAATGGTGCCAGAAACTTTTCTAGTTGTTGAAAGAAGAGGCCTGAAATATCTTCAAAACTTTGCTGTTTTTCTCTTAGGACTATAGAGTCCTAAGATAAAAACAGCAAAGTTAGGACTATAGAGTCCTAAGAGAAAAACAGCAAAGTTTTGAAGATATTACTAGCAGAAGAAAGAAACTGGTATAGGAAGGCAGCATAAATAAATCTAATATTCAAATATTTATCTTTTTCCATTTCATACTGTAACTTGTCACCTCTCTTTTATGATATTCATTTTACAATATTTATTGCTTTCATAATTTTATTTCAGATTCACCTGAAACTCCCCCCCCCAGCAGAGCAAGTCTTGTTTCCTTTTTTTGCTTTAGAAATTCTACTGACAAGAAAGTGGTTTAGAATAGCTCCTGGCTTAACAAAAGCACCTATTTGATGCCCAATTTGCTCTTTCTTCCTATCAAATGCCAACACATTAATTGCTCTCTGTTTTGATTAATTAAATCAATATTTGTGTGGGTGAGGACAACTTGTCTGCAGTCATTGTCCAGATTTTTAAAATGTCTTTCAATGAAGTAGCATTTAAAATAACTTGCGCAATTAGTCCCAGGAAACAGTTTTGGTTGATAAGCAGTTCTTACTTCACTCTTTTAAAGACAAATTTATTTAATCAATATACTTTTCTACAGGGGTAAAATTCAGCAGGTTTTGATGGGTTCTGGAGAACCGGTAGTGGAAATTCTAAGTAGTTCGGAGAACCAGCAAATACCACCTCTGGCTGGCCCCAGAGTGGGTTGGGAATGGGGATTTTCCAGTATCCTTCCCCCAGGAGTGGGGTGGGAATAGAAATTTTGCAGTATCCTTTCCCTGCTATACCCACCAAGCCATGGCCACAGAACCAGTAGTAAAAAAAAAAATGAATTTCACCACTGCTTTTCTAGCTTACCTTTGTGTTAAAGACACTTTAACACCAATCTGCCCCCTTTACGTATATTTCTTATACTATGTCAATTTTTGTCCCCTTGTATACAATCTAGTGATGCCAAATTTTATAGTAGAGAATGATGAAGTAAGACTGGTGCTACTGAATTGTCACCCTTTAGTCTTACAGAAATCCCAGTTTATAAACTCAGTTATACACTTAAAATGAATTTCCCCTTCTCGTTTTTCCAACCTTCTGCAAGGTTTCTGTGAAGGAAGAACTTTTCAGACATGACTGACAAATTAAGATGTTAGCCAAGCAACATATAAATTATAGTGCAGTATTTCCAAAGTAGAGAAATGGTCTTTTCATTAATGTTAATATGGGAATTGTTAATTGCACTTAAATTGATCTCAATCCTCACCCCTTGAAATGTCCAACCACGGCATTCTCATACAGTTGTCTTGAAAGCCTCATGTTGCTTGCATCAATGACACTTCCACCAGGGTTCTCAATGGTTTTGCATAATTCCAATGCAAATAAGGTAGGTTCTACATACATACAACATAAAGAGATATTATGATTAATTGCTAACTGTCTAAAAATGTGGTTCCCAAACATTTTCATCTCAGGGCTTCCTTTTTATTCTCTAAATGATTGAGGATCTCAAAGAGCTTTGGTTTATGTGGATTATATTTATCAATGCCTATGATGTTAAAATGAAATCTAAGAATGTGAGTGTGTGTGTGTGTGTGTGTGTGTGTGTGTGTGTGTGTGTGTGTATGTATATGTATATGTATTTGACTTAAGGAACTCCAGACCACTCTTTGAGAACTGCCGGTATAGTAGGTGGCAGAAACTGGATGACATTTTTGGACTTATAAGTTAAGCAGGCTCTGGGTGAGATAAAGCTTGGACTGAATACTGCGAGAGATCAATATTCTAGGCTTCATCAAAAGGTAAAAATATTTCGAAAGAAAGGAATAGCAAATTACTTTTGAATTGTTACCTAAGAAAACTGCTTGGATATATCAATGCGGTCACAAGGAGTCAAACCTTTACAGGAAGTCCTCGCTTAAGGACTAGGATTATCTGAAGTTATGACATCACTGAAAAAGTAACTTTACAACTGATCCTTGCATTTATTTATGACTCTCACAGCATCTACATGGTCTCATGATCGAATTCAGGCACTTCACAACCACAGGAGATTTAAAATCAATGCAGTGTCTAGTGATCACATGATCACCGTTTGTGTGATTCTCAGCCAGCTTCTGACAAGCAGAACCAGGAGAGAAGCCAGTAGTAAAATCACAAGTAGTTATAATGTGAAACCTTGCTTAATGACGGTGTAGCTTAGCAGCAGAGTTGCCGGTCCCACTTATAGTCATTAAACAAAGACTACTTGTATTCAAAGAAGATTTTACTGTGCAAGTTCTCCTGAGCTGAGTCATCACACTAGCGATAAATGCCTGTGGGAGTTTTAATCCAAAATAGCTGGTTGTGCTGCCTATCTCAACAATGGACATATGGGACTGCATCTTTTTAATCTATCTTTTTGTCTCTGAAAGCCAGTGCTTGAAAGGTGCAAAAGCTTAACACTTTCCTGGTTAGGATTTATTGGACAATAAAAATGAAGGTTATTACACAAGATAAATTTCCTATTTCAAATGGCACCATTGGAGACAAAAATTTTCAGGACTGGCAAAGAACAGTTAACCTATTTATATGGAGTGGGGGGGGGGAGACAAGAGTCAAACTCAAAATTTTGCAAAACTCAAAAGAGAAGGGTGGATTAGCTTTTTAAAGCCTTAGACCGGGGCGGGTTGCTGCCGGTTTTACTACCGGTTTCAACCCGTGCAAATGCACTGTTCAATGTAAATTGTTATTCTTGCATGCGTAGAACAATTTACAGTGAACTGCACATGTGCAGTTACTGAAAACCAAAATGGCAGCCACCTAGCAGGAGCGAGGGAACCAGTTCGGGGGCATGGCAGGCTTGGGTCGCTGCCGGTTCTGTGACCCAGACCTGAATTCCACTACCGGTTCAGCCAAACCAGGCCAAACTGGGCCAAACTGGGAGCAACCAACCTCTGCCTTAGACTATATTATACAGCAAGCTGTTATGGATAACAGAATGGGTAAAAAATTCCTTAAAACTAGAATTTCAACTGTACAAGGAGCAGGCTTAGCCAAGAGATTTCATAGATTATCTATAGTATAAGGGAACAAAAGAAGACAAGAATCTGAAGGGACACACTGTAAGAGAATGTTGAAAATTTGGAATCTCTTGAAAGCAAGTATAAATCCAATTATTTCATCATTAGCATCACCTTCAAATGTTTTTTTAGTTCAAAGTTCACAATAGGAAGAATCTGATCACATACTGTCAGTCCTTTGAAACCGATCAGACTAGGAAACAAAAGTTATGAATGATAACACTACTTTAATCATAAGATTACAGTAACATAATATTGCAAATTGGAATATATCTGCTCTTCTTTTCTGTTATCTTAAAAAAACCAAAAACAAATAGGGATGATCCTATCTGAGATGCTCTCTCAAATTACATCTTGGTCTCAAATTCTTTCTCTTTTTTTGGTCTTGGTTGCAGTTATTTCTGTTGTTTCTCAAGGTTACCCTTACACATAAACCAATAGTATATATTAAGACTCAATAAAAGACTATAGACACAAGTCAGTGACTGGACAAAAAGAAATAAAGGTGGAAAATAATAATAAAAAAGAGAGGAATTACTTAAATTACTTTTTTCTAAAATCTCCTTTTATTATTTTTATGTATTTATTCATTTTTATTCATTTTTGACATTTTTAATGACTATATCAAATTTGTTCTTATGCGTTTTACTTCAACCGTTACCTCAGTGCAAAGCTCACACAACATATTTATATTTTAAAAATCCACAAAGAAATAAAGATAAATGACACCATATGTGAGGCAGGGATTAAATTACAATGTCATGTATGTATTTTATGTATAGATATGTATTCATTCCTTTTTGGGTTTTTTCATTTCTTGTTGTTTTGCCCCTTACATATTTCTTCTTTACAAAATATGCGAGAATAGAAAAAAACCCACCCCAGATGTAATACCTAATATCCAAAAAAAGGCATAGCCACTACATGAGGTAAATGTGCTTAAATGCACCACTGATATTAAAACTGCAGCAAATATCAGGACTATAATCACCGTGTGAAATGAACCATTTTTTTTAAACAGCAAGTCTCTGGTATATCTCTTTGTGTCTCTTGAACATGGTTGATTTTGCCTCTCATCCAATTCTGCTATTTAATAACTCTTTATTTTCCCTTAAAATAATAGCAGTGGTACAGGTAGTCCTCGAACTACGACCACGATTGAGCCCAAAATTTATGTTGCTAAATGAAACATTTGTCAAGTGAGTTTTATCCCATTTTATGACCTTTCTTGCCACAATTGTTAAATGAATCATTGCATTTGTTACATTAATAATATTTCGCTGCTGATAAGCAATTTTAATAAGGGAACAAATGAAAACTGGTATATATATGCAGCGACGTCTTGTTGAAAAATGAAGGAATAAGATCTCTGTTTGAAGGTATGAAATGCAAGGACAATAATGAATATAAGTATACTTTCTGGGAAAAATAATGCTAATGTTAACTGAATATATATTGTAGAATGAAAATGAGGCTTTTAGTTATACTAGATGAAACATGTGAGACGGTAAATATTATTCGAAGATGTAAATGTTAAAACACCTGTAACCAAACGACATGCTGCATGTGATGATGGTTTTTTTTCTTTTTGGGCTTTTTTTTTAAATTCTATTTTATTGTTGGGTCTATTAAATATATAACAGAGAGATACGGGGTGTATGTGTGTGGGGGAAACGTAGTAGGGATGGATTGCCACAGGTAGGGGAATAAGAAACGATACTAAATTATAATCTATTAAATGAAACAATGAATGTATAAGAATGATAAAGGTTAAAACACCTGTAATCAAATGACATACTGCATGTGATGATGGACTTTTTTTTCTTTTTTCTTTTCTGCCTTTCTTTTTCTATTGTTGTATGATTATGTTGTCTATGTAACAAAAATTTTAAAAAAAATTCTATAAAAAAATAATAATAATACGGTTTTTATGTGAATCTGGATTCCCCACTGACTTTGCTTGTCAGGAGGTTGCAAAAGTGGCTGTGGGACAGTGCAAATGTCATAAATATGAGCCACTTGCCAAGCATCTGAATTGTGACCACATGACCATGGGGATGCTATAAGTGTGGAAGACAGTCGTAAGTCACTTTTTTCAGTGCTGTTGTAACTTTGAAAAGTCACTAAATGAACTGTTGTAAGTCGAGGATTATCTGTATAGCAATTGTAGAATGAAGGTTAAACTAACAGATGCAATCTATGAAACCAGCCTTTTGCCTTCATGTTTTCTTCTTTGGAACAAAATTATCTTCTTGTTGATCCTTTGATCAAGGTTTACTCATATGCTTGATATTATTCATATAACATATACTGTGGAGCATTTGTATCAGTGGCGGGTTCCAATCCCGTTGCAACCAGTATGGTGCAACGGGGCCGGGCATCCACCATATGCATGCACACAGCGCAAGCATTCATACTTACCACCCGCGACGCTCCGCAACATTCCAGCTATTCGGCAGAGTGTTGCGCAGGAGCCGTATGCTCCGATTGGCTCAAATACAGGTAAGGACGTGGGCAGGTAAGTGGGCCCTCTGGAGCACTGTACTAAAAAAGGTACCTGATGCTCCCAGCAGGAACTGGTATGCCCTTACTGGGGCGTACTAGTCATATCCCACCACTGATTTGTATCATATAGTATCTGTTTCTTTGATGCCAAATGCTGAATTCAAATTTATTATTTGATGATGGAGCAATACAGCTTCCTGCATCTCCAGGAATGGAATGAAATCAGAGGTGGTATTAAACAGGTTCCAACCAGTTCTGGAAAACTGGTAGCGGAAATTTTAAGTAGTTCAAAGAACTGGTAAATACTACCTCTGACTGGCCTTGCCCCCATCTATTCTCTACCTCCTGAGTCCCAGCTGATCTGGAGGAAATGGGGAATTTGTAGTATCCTTCCCCTGCCCACATCCACTAAGCCATGCCCACCAAGCCATGCCATGTCACGCCCATCAAGCCACGCCCACAGAACTGGTAGTAAAAAAAATGAATCCCATCACTGAATGGAATGGAATGGAATAGAGCAGAAGACACTAGAGTAGAGTGGAGTGGAGTAGAGTAGCCTAGAGTAGCATAGACTAGACTAGACTAGACTAGACTAGACTAGACTAGACTAGAATAGAATAGAATAGAATAGAATAGAATGAATAGAATAGAGTAGAATACCTACAATGTTGATTTCCCCCCCCCCTGTTTTCAACGTTAATTTTTTTTCCCTACTTATATTGAACAGGTAGAAATGAAGAGTTCCCACTTGCCTATTTTTGGGACACATGCTGATTGACTTCACAAATTACATGCTCATTTTGTCACAACAAAATGTTTTGGCAGTTATACCATTCTGCTTGAAAAACACCTGGTTACAGATTTTCTCCAATTTGTATAAAAAGTACTTCAATAAAAAGTGAGTGATAGAAGACGTATTTGAGCATGGTTTCTATGAAATGCATGCAAGTTAATTGCTCATATGTCATTGGCTCATATGGCATTAAATATATATGTGTGTGTGTGTGTGTGTGTGTGTGTCAGTTTGGTGCTGCTGGTGGGGGAAGAGAAACTGAAGTAATTTCAGTGGAGCATCTCAGTTTTGATTTTGAAGGGGGATTTTTAAAATTCCTTTGAATAGTATGCTTATATCATGCCTTTTCTCAAGGATCTCAAGGCTCTGCCTATAGGGGCTGTCCTCTCATGGAATTCCCACACTAACAATCAATGAAGTCATTTAGTTGAAAGACTTCTTAGTTAAATGAACTTTGCACTCTTGGTCCAATACCTTAACCTCTACAACGAAGTGGAAAAGACTTAAAAAAAAAGTGCCCATGATGGGTTCTCCTACTTGAGAAGACAGATATAGATGGTGGAAAGTATGAGCCCTGGTGGCACAGTGACTAAAGTGTAATATTGCCGGCAAAAACTCTGCCCACAGCCTGGAGTTCGATCCAGAAATAGGTTCCTACCGGTTTTGACTGGTTCGGCCGAGTATGTAGTAACTCGGCCTGCCATGCCCCCGAACCGGTTTTCTTGGTGACACGGTAGGCGCTGCCATCTTGTTTCTTTAGTACTGAACATGTGCACGTAGCAAGTTCCTGAATGAACCGGCAATAGCAGGAGCCGGAATCCATCTCTGGTTCAAGGTTCAAGGTTGAGGTTCAAGGTTGACTCAAGCTTGAGGTTCAAGGTTCAAGGTTGACTCAAGCTTTCCATCCTTCCAAGGTGAGTAAAATGAGGACCCAGATTGTTGGGGGAAATATGAAAATAATGCTTACATATTAAATTGCCCAGATTAAACTGCTGTAAAATGCTATGGGGCAGTTTATAAGCCTAAATACTATTGCTATTTTCCATTGCCATGCCAGGTAAGGGTTGAAGCTAATCCAAAGTAAAGATTCTTAAATCAGACAGGGCTACTATCAAAACACAGTGCAGCCTTCGTGTCTAAGGCCAAAAAATAGTGGCAAGAAGTCCATTATTGTTTAATGGTCCATTACTGTTTAATGGCAGAAGGTTTATGTATGGTTTAAACCCTGGTGGCTGATATATCAGAGGGGGCTTAATTGCTTGATTCTACTATAGCTAATCTTATTTAAGGCTTATTGTATCTTCAATAAAAGCAATTAATCTATCCAAATCTCATCCACGACTCTTCCCTTATTGGCTCTGAAGACTGTTGAAGCTTCTCCAGAAAGGTTTCTCGTCATTATTGACCCTCTTGTAAATCCCTTGACCGTATGTAATGCCATCTTGCACCAAGTATCAGAGTTCTGATGCTAGGCAGGTGACCTACTCCAGGCAATAAATTATCTATCCTAGTAAGTATGACAGAATAGCTCCCCTGCTTCCCCTACTTAAGATGCTGCAGCAGTAGCATCACCACCACCAACAGGAGCTTTCTATTAGAGTGCCATACATTTGCCTTCCTGCCTGACAAATACAATAAGAATCATAACAACTGTACAGCCTTCCTTATCAACTTGATATATACACCTATGTATGTATATATCTAGATATGTACTAGAACAGCGATGGCAAACCTTTTTTGGCTCGCGTGCCATAAGCGGGGGAAGCGCAGGGGGGTTGTGTGTGGGCATGCCACACCCATAATGCAATGTGCAACCCCCCAGTGCATAGGCATGCATGACAGGCACTCCCCACATTTTTTGCATGCTTTTTTCACCCTCTCCAGGCTCCAGAGGCTTTATAGGAGTCTGAGGAGAGCAAAAACAGTCTCCCCCTCTGAAGCCTCCGGAGCACAAACAAATGGCCCTATGGGCAAACCGGAAGTTTGGGAATGGACTTCCAGTTTGCTCATAGGGCTGGTTTAAGCCCTCCGGACCCTTCAGTGGCCTTCTGGAGGCTTCCCTGAAGGCTCCAGAGGATGAAAAACAGCCCTACGAGCAAACCGGAAGTGACTTCCAGTTTGTCTGTTGGGTCATTTTTTATCCTCCAGAGCCTTCAGGGAAGCCTCTGGAATGTCCCTGAAGGCTCCGGAGGTCTTAAACTGGCCTTATGAGCAAACCGGAAGTCCATTCCAGAACTTCCGGTTTGCCTGTAGGGCCAGTTCTTTGCACTCCGGAGGCTTCAGGGAAGCTCCTGAAGCCTCCAGAGGGCAAAAACTGGCTCTAAAAAAGCTCCTGAAGCCTCCGGAGGGCCTCTGGGGGGGGGGGAAGGGGGTGGGGGAGGCTGTTTTCTCTCTCCCCAGGCTCCTATAAAGCCTCTGGAGCCTAAGGAGGGTGGAAAATGGCTTTAAAAAAGGCTGAACTCAGCAGACCAGCACGTGCATGCGCACTGGCCAGCTGACAGGACAACATCTCGTGTGCCCTGACAAATGGCTCCACGTGCCACCTGTGGCACACGCACCATGTCTTCGTCATCCCGGTACTAGAACATTGAATCTAGATAGATTGTGCTAACTAGAAAATTATCAATTAAGTTTACAATTTTTGATGGATTGAAGAAATGTCCATAGATACTGCTCAAAAGTAATTTTTTGCAATAATATACAACTAGTTTTCAACCAGGGGTGAAATCCTCCCGGTTCAGCCCGGTTTGGCAGAACTGGTAGGGATGATTGCCCCTGGTTCTGAGAATCGGTAGTAAAAAAAAAAGCTTTGGAAGATCATGCAGCTCAGTTGTGAGCCGTGTGATCATCGGAAGCTCCTCCTCCCTGGCTTTTTAAAGAATTTGTTTCCTGTCTATTTGCCTGAACCGGCAAGAAAAAAATGCTTTAACAAGTGAAAAAAAGTTCGCTATGCAAAAAAAGAAGTTCTGATGATTGTGCGGATCAGCCGTGAGCCACACAATCATCGGAAGCTTCCCCCCTGCCTTTTTAAAGCATTTCTTTTCTGCCAGTTCAGGTGAATAGTCAGAAAAAATGCTTTAAAAAGTGAAAAAAGAGCTTCCTATGATGCCATGGCTCAGCTATGAGCTGTGCGATCATCAGAAGCTTTTTTTCACTTGTTAAAGCATTTTTCCCTTGCCTATTCCCCCGAACCAGCAGAAAAAAATGCTTTAAAAAGTGAAAAAAAGTTGACTACACCCATGCAGTCACATGACCCCCCACCACCAAGCCACGTTCACAGAACTGGTGGGCCAAAAATTTAGATTTCACCACTGTCTTCAACTTACTACTACAATTAGAACTAGAATTTCCATGGTTAAGCAAAGAGGTTTTCGAGTGAGCTGTGCCTGATTTTAGAAACTTTTTTCCCCATGGTTTTTAAGCAAATCACATGGTTGTTAAGCAAAACCAACTTTCCCCCCTTGACTTTGTTTCTTGGAAGCTGGCTGGGAAGGTCATGAATGGTGATCATATGACCCCAGGATCAATGGTGGGATTCACATTTTTTTTACTACCAGTTATGTGGGTGTGGCTTTGTGGGTGTGGCAGGGGAAGGATATAGAAAACTCCCCATTCCCTCCTCACTCTCAAAATTTCCGCTACCAGTTCTCCAGAACCTGTCAGAACTGGCTGAATATCACCTCTGTCCAGGATGCAATCATAAAGACATGCCAAATGCCAAGCACTTGAATTTTGATCACATAACCATGGGGATGTTGTCATGTTTGTTAAGTGTGAGTTACAACTCACTTTTCAAAGTGCCCATTGTATATCTGAAAAGTCACTAAACTAATAGTTGTAAGTCAAGGATTATCTATAATAGAAGTAACAATAGAGAAGATAAGAAACAAAGAAAAAGGAAAACTGGTTCAGTAAGAAATTGGACACTTGCACAACAAGAGATCAATAGTTTCAATAGTTTATAATGGCTTCAGAAAGCACACATTTTACAGGTTGGATCTCAGAGGGAATTATAGTCTAATTCTTTTAATGGGCATCATGAATATATGACAGTTTTAACATCATTATAAGAATTTGCACAAATTGTGAATTGTCTGGATTTTCTTTGGTCTTCATGAGAATTATGAATAATATTTTTCACAACATGTTGTCAATATTTTTTATTGTTTATTTGAATGATCTCCTCTGAAGACCTTGCAAATTCTTCACTGGCTTTGCAAACATAACCTTTAAGCAACATGAGAAATCTACATGTGATTTGCCTGTTGGGGACTCTCTGGGTTACTGAATTTCCTTGAAAAGAATCCAGATGAATCTTACTAATGCCTGGTAATAATTATAAAAAGGTTATTTACAGTCATAAACAAAATAATATATAGGAAGACACAATGTCATCCAATAATAAAGATTAGATAAAAATGATTAAAAAGAGACATGTTTAATGTAAAATATAAAATGCTAGCAAACATTTAGAGGCAGGGGTGGGTTTTTGCCAGCATTACTGCTGGTTCAGTTTGTGTGCAATTTTGCTGCATGCACAATTGTCTATAAATAGGTCTGCGCTTGCACACAATATTAACAAAGGTCCAAAAAGGATGTTGTGGTGACCGGAATCCCTACCAGTTCAGAGACCCAGTTGCCATTTCCACTACCATTTCCACTGAATCGGTGCATACCGGTAGGAACCCACTTCTGTTTAGAGGAGAATTAGAGTGATTAAATTGGGAGATAACATTTGAATATTAAGAATTCCTAATACAGAAAATTGCTTTAGCTCATTTTCAAAATCAAATGTAAACCTTTAAAAGTTTATTTAAGGGGCTGCCACAAAAAAAGGGGATCAACTTATTTTCTAAAGCACCAGAGGTCAAGACAAGAAACAATGGATGAAAACTAATCAAGGCTAGAAGCAACCTGGAATTAAGGAGAAACTTCCTAGCAGAGAGAACAATTAACCAGTGGAACAGCTTGCCTTCAGGAATGGTGGGTGCTTCATCACTGGAGGTTTTAAAGAAGAGACTGGACAGTCACTTGTCTGCAATGGTATAGGGTCTCCTGCTTGAGCAGTGGGTTGGACTAGAAGACTTCCAAGATCCCTTCCAACTCTATTCTGAATTGAATTGAGAATGTTTGGAAGTACAGAAACATCTATAACAGACACCCTATTAAAAACGTAATGAGCTAGATTTTTTGGCTTTAAAATGCCTTTAGGGTGAAAATCCTAGCTCATTATGTTTGTAATGTAATTCACAGTCAAGTACTGTATTATCTGAGATTGGGCTGATAGACTAGAGTAAATCCAATCAAAGTCTTTACCATTTTTTCTGGAGGAAACAATCTTATTGCTAAGGATCGAATAATCCAAAGATACCACAACCCCTAAATAGTTTTAATAGTGTTTCGGTGAACTCAATTCTTATTGATGCAAAGCAGAATCCCATGTAAAGAAATGCATTTTCATATGGAGACTGGAATGTGAAAATTATTTGCTGAAAAATTAGACTGAACTGTTCCTAATGCTCATCAATTTTATAGATATAGAAACAATTTCATCTAGCAAAAGGCTCTGAAACACCTGACTGCTACAGGGTCAAAGTTATTATCACTGTAGTTTCCAAATCTATGTAAAGAGAGGTGGGGAACTATGGTCCCTTTATGACCTGTGGATTTCAACTCCCAGAGTTCCTGGGCCAGCATGGAACTCTTGGGATACAAATGATGTTGTATTTTGTTTGTGTCTCAGAAGAAGTGGATGTTTAGGGAGGAAATATACTGAATATTTAAAATCTTTCATCTGATCAGTCTATCTTGAAAACTCTCAGGAACATTCAATGGGCATTAGTTTTATTTGCTCATTTGTTTGTATCCCACCTTTATTATTTTTCACAAATTCCTCAAGGCAGTGAACATATCTTCCTCCTCCTATTTTTCCCACAACAATAACATCGTGAGGTGGGGTGGGCTGAGAGAGAGTGACTGACCCAAGGTCAGCTGGCTTTCATAGCTAAGGTGGGACATGAACTTACAGTCTCCTGCTTTCTAGCCCGATGCCTTAACCACTAGACCAGAGGTGGTATTCAGCTGGTTCCGACCAGTTCTGGTGAACCAGTAATGGAAATTTTGAGCAGTTTGGAGAACTGACAAATACCAACTCTGCCTGGTCCTGTACCCATCTATTTTCTGCCTCCCAAATCCCAGCTGATCGGCTGGGTGTTCTTTTGTTGCCTGCACAGGAGAATGGAACTGGAAAGCAGGTTAGTGGGGTAGGGAGAGAATGGAGATTTTGCAGTATTATTCCCCCAGGAATGGGGAGAGAATGGGGATTTTGCAGTATCCTTCCCCTGCCACACCCACCAAGCCATGCGACACCCACCAAGCATGCCACACCCACCAAGCCATGCCCACAGAACCAGCAGCGAAAGCTTTTGAATCCCACCACTGTACTAGACCAAATGTCATAATTTTACTCCAGCCATCACCATTCACCTTTCTTACAAAGAAAGTGTTAATTGAAGTACTCTTCAGCACCTCAAATGCTACATACTGACCACAAAGGGATAGAAGAGTGTAGATAGAAATGTATTCTCTGTCTCTTCTTTGTCTAGCACTTTGCCTGCTCTTTGTCAAAGAGCTTGCTAATCTGAAATCACTTCCTTCCTTTTTCCTTTAGAAAATAAGTGCCTTCGTGTCCAATAATTTTTGGAAGAATCAGTATAAATGTTAAAGATTGAATAAATTTAATGATGTCAGTATAAACATTCAGTTGACTCCAAAAGTGATTTGTTATTGGACTTAATGGTCATTTTATTTTTTGTTAGTATTATATTGTACACTTAATAAAATGCAAATAAAAATAGGCATTTAAGCATTTGGAAACAATGGAAGAAATAGCAATCATGGTTTGAATTCAATAAATTTGAACTGCTACTGTGACAGAGCTCAGTAGCTATTTAAACAAACCAAGCAGTATGCATCGAAAAATCCAAGGTAGGATGCAATTAGAAAAACATGAAACTGGCAAACAGATCAAAAACCCACTAAAGCTAATATGTGGTGATGTTGTTTTACCTTGTGTATCATATAGTTAAATCAAATTAATCCGACCTGCACTTCCAGAACCCCCCAAATGTCAGAAACAATGACAACAACACTTAATGGGATAAGCGCTAATACAGATATGACAGATAAAATTAGAAACAAGTTTTAACTAATGCTTTAATTGGTCTGTTATTTTGCCTACTCAAAGGCATAATTCCAAATAATTAGTGGCTTATTTCAAGACGTACAGTACTTATGAACAAGTTCACAATATGTAAGGGTTACTTTGTAATATTTCTCCTATAGAGGAATATAATAGATACATTTGTATATAAACATAGGTTACAAAACATATATGCTATGCAGTGGTTTCCAGCACTGGCAGTGATGTGGCTTTAAAGGTTGAATTATGTATCAAATGTAAGTGAACAAAAAACTCCTAGAGACATAGATACAGATACAATCAGGAGAAAATCTGGAATATTTTGTTAACTTCATATTTGCCGTACTTTTCGGAGTATATGACACATCTTTTTTCCTCCTAAAAGAGGCTGAAAATCTGGGTGCATCTTATACACTGAATACAGCATTTTTTTGCCTCCTGAAACCCCGCCCCTTCTCCAAAGTGGCTGTGCATAGCTTGTAGGAAGCTTTCAGAGAGCTTCTGGGGGCTGGGGAGGCCAGAAATGAGCAAAAATGGGCCGTTTTTTGCTCAATTTTGCCTTCCCAGCCCCCAGGAGCACTCTATAAGCTTCCTAATGCCTCCTTTTTTGCTCATTTTTGCCCCCCCCCCCGGAGCATTCTACAGCCTCCTAAGGGCTATTTATGCCCCTTTTTTGAAAAAAACAACTGGGCCTATTTTTTTTAAAAATGGGCCATTTTTGGGAGGTTTGCAGAGTGCAAAAACTTTTTTTTTTAATTTGTCTCTTCAAAACCTTGGTGCGTCTTATATTCCAGTGTGTCTTATACTCTGAAAAATACGGTATATATCATTTTTAAACATAGTGCTGTCAAGTTTTTTTAAAAATATTTATTTTTGAAATGCTCAGGCATATTAAAAAATCTGTGTCTTGTGATTAAGAGCATGATCTTAATCTTAGATTGATAATCTTAGACCTGGGGTGTCAAACTTGATTTCATTGAGGGCAGCATCAGGATTGTATTTGACCTCAGGGGACCGGGGTGGGCGTGGCACAGTAATTGTGGCCAGCTTGATGTCACTCATGTCGGGGCATCTGTGGCTCCTGAGTTCTGTTTTGGCTGCAACAGTCTCCTGTAACCCTCTGCCAGCAAAAACAGAGCTCGGGAGGGCCCTCCTGAGTTCTGTTTTTGCTGGCAGAGGCATGATGGGCCAGTCGTCCATTGTTAGGGCAGCCCTGTGAGCCAGATCTAAGCACCCCAGCTGGACCAGCCTGTGGGCCTTGAGTTTCATACCCTTGTCCTAAACCATTCTGACTGGAATATGTTAGCATCTACCCTGATGGCCTATTCATACAGCTTGATGATAAAGTGTTTCAGATATTGTAGGATGACTTTCACTTAACTGTATCCTGTTCCCTTTCCTACAAAAAACTTTGATGGGACTTCATATTTATATCAATCTTGAAATCACTAGAAAGGTGAAAAAGTAGAATCACTCCCCAATACATTTTGATATCTAGATGTTGCACTGCCTACAGATAATCTCCATTGGACCAACCCAGGATTTCTTTGTTAATGACAACCCAGATATATTTCTTTCGAGAGGGTATTCCACAGATGGTTTGGAATATTAACATTGAATAATAATATTTATTTAGTAAACTTAGGATGCTAGAATTGTAGCAGAATACTTTTGTGTTGCTGCGCTTGGTGGGCTATCTGTGAAACTGTGATAGGCTCTCTTTAGGTTTCACAGATAGCCCACCAAGCGCAGCAACACAAAAGTATTCTGCTAAAATTCTAGCATCCTAAGTTTATTACAGTACATCAGTGTTCTTAGACATGGGGTTACAGGTAAGACACCAATGAAAGACACTAATTGAATTCTGCAATACCGTTATTCCCTCTTCCTATGACCAAGCAAGTATGTCTCCACAAGTATATTCTCCAGCATTTTATTAAACACAAAACACAGTTATGCTCAGACTGCATCTATAATACAATACAATAGCATAGTTGGAAGGGACTTTGGAGGTCTTCTAGCCCAACCCCCTGCCTAGGCAGGAAACCCTATACCGTTCCAGACAAATGGCTATCCAACATCTTCTTAAAGACTTCCAGTGTTGGGGCATTCACAACTTCTGGAGGCAAGCTGTTCCACTGATTAATTGTTCTAACTGTCAGGAAATTTCTCTTCAGTTCTAAATTGCTTGTCTCCTTGATTAGTTTCCACCCATTGCTTCTTGTTCTACCCTCAGGTGCCTTGGAAAATAGTTTGACTCCCTCTTCTTTGTGGTAGCCCCTGAGATATTAGAACACTGCTATCATATCTCTCCTCGTCCTTCTTTTTATTAAACTAGACATACCCAGTTCCTGCAACCGTTCTTCATATGTTATAACCTTCAGGATTCACTGGAAATATTACATAATACATTGTTTCCATAAATTACAACCCTAAATAAGCTTAAGGCCACACTTTCTTTACATTTTATTGGCTCCAATCAGCAGCCTTGTTTCCCCCCATTAGTTCTGCTTCTGTTGAACATTTCAAGCACTTTTTTCTGATTTCTGATGCACAATCCCATGATCCACTGTTGCCACAATTACTTAAAAGTATTTGAACTCTGAATAGACCATATGCACAATTAATGTATAATCAGAAAGATCTTGATGCAGTCCTGGAAGACTCTAAGAAGACAGCTTTCATTTTGATTCATTGAACCCTATTTATATTTTTTCCTTGTTGTACCCAGAATAACATTTTTCAGATACGTAACAGAGCTGAAATTGGGGAAAAAAGCTTTGTAAGAGCAACCTCAGCTTTTACCAATGCATGATTGTGAGAATGTACGCAGTGAGCCACTGTGATGGAATGTGCACCTGCAGAAGGAGTGGTGGTGGTGGTGGAATCCAGGAACACTGCAGTTTCCCAGGGAAGAGGGAGTAAGTTCCAGTAACCCAAATTAAGAGACTATACTGTCCTGTGCTGGATGAAATGGGAGAGAGGAAGAAGTTCAGGGTAATCACATTCTTTCAACCAGAATCTTTCAGGATATATCTATTTGCATAGAAGGCTATAGTTTTAGTCTGGCAAGATTCTGTTTCTTAGGTGTCAAGTAAATAAGCAATTCACTTTCACTGTGTCTCCTCTGGGCATGGACCTGATTACGGTAATCACTCCATGCAGAAGGGTATAGGTGGGACTTTCTGTGTATACCCTAGCAAGTATGTAAATTGAGATAGAACTCGGCAGCAATGGCTTCTTTCAAGTCTAGTCGTTAGGCAGAAGACAGTAAATTTCCAGTTGATTCATCATGGAGAATTTGATAGCCCTATAATACTACAGCTAAAACACTAGATTCCATTAGTTGGAATTTTTGTCTCCTCCCACCTTCAGTCTCCTTGACTTTCCCACTTTTCTGGTGGAGTTAAGGTGTAATGATGCCTCAGGTACCATTCTCATCTATCTATGTATGGAAGTATCTTTGAAAAAGCATTGAGTGAAAAATGAAAAAAAGTGAATGTAACTCTTACTGAGGTCAAATTCCTTACATAGAGAAGAAGAAGATAACACAGTGGATGGAATCAAGAGCCAATCAGGCAGTGCAAAATGAATGCCCCACCTTCATTTAAGCTCCATCCTCTGTCATTGATTAGCATGACCAACACTGTATCCATAATGAATCCTAGCCTGAAATCTGACTGAAAAGGTTCAAGATAATCTACTCTTTCCAGGGGTCTCTGAAGCTGCAGTCTCACTACCTTCTCAAACCCTTCCCTAAAAGGGAAGTAATAGGATGGCAGTTACTCAAGATCACTGAGCTCAAGGATAGTGATTTACTAAAATGTGAATGCAGGGCCTGGTCATAACTGTTTCAACTGAGAATTACAAAAATGGAGGGAAACCCATCATAGAAAATTACTAGCAGCTACCAAAGCTTCATAATGGTCATCTTTTGTTCTAAATTGTTCCCCGTCACTACATGCCTGCCAAGTGACTTGAATCGCTTTTAATGTAGTCAAATATAAAAATAAACTGAAAAGCAAAGGGACCTATGTCTGTATACTTAATAGTCTTTCCTCACATTGTTTTCCACATGACTTATGGATTTTTGTGCTGCAGATAAACTCAATTATCTCAACACTATCAGAGCAAAATTGTCAAATAAAGTTATTAGAGGTGAGACCTCTGCATCTTTGTCAGCTAAGTCAAACTGTTAAATATTCTTTTATCTTTGCTATGACTGTATAATAACACAGATTTTTTTGTGACATACTGAAGAAAATCGGGGCTATGAGTCTCCTTCTCTATGAATATTATCAGTCTGGTTCAGGTACAAAATGGTTTCCATGAAATTATCTTAGAAAATTGCTCATTGCCAGAATGTGTTTATGACCTGTTTAGCTAATGTGGAGACAAAATTTGTGTTAACAGTGTTTCAATTAGCATTAAAACCTTCACTTCCTATTATTTTCCTAATGATGTAATTATTATTCTTTTTTATTTCTTACTATTCCTTCTCTCAAAGTTGCTTTGAGTGCTACATGGAATAAGAACAATTAAACAACACAGAGGAACGTTATCTTCAATGAAATAATCTACAATAAAAACAAAAGCAATCAGGGCCCAATATACGTTATTATTAATTATTCAGTATGCAAGGTCAGAATTTGGATATTGGATAGTAGTACTTGTGAAGGTAAAATCATACCTGGTACTTGAAAATGAGGAAAATAATAGTTTGGCAACTATTGTTATGAATATATTTCTTAAACACAACTTTTCCTCAGTTGATGCATGGCAAAGAATAAAATATAGTGCCTGCTGGGATTAATTCTCTCCCTCCCTCCCTCCTTCCCTCTCCCCCTCCCCCTCCCACCCCCCCCTCTCTCTCACACACACACGTCAGATTCACAAAAACATACTATAATCAGTTTCAAACATTTTAATAAAGGTACAGATAAATGAGAAGTAATAATTTAGATGTTACCCAAGAAACTGGATGCATCCAGCCATGGAAGCTCAGCAGTCTTAACTTACTTCACGGGGGTCTTATTGTGCATAAAAATGGGAGAAGAGCATATTATGTACCTTGTAAATAAATAATGGACAATACCCAGATGTAGCCAATGAAGATAAGCTGGAAAGCACTCCTGTTGAATGAGCTTTACGCATTTTAGATAGGAGGAAAGAAAATGTCTAAATATGACTGATGCCTATTGGAGGGCTGAAGACTGGGCCTGATCTCCAATGTGGACATGTAATTTGGAGGTGGTTAACAAGCTAAGATAAGACCTCACCTCCTTCCCATGTCCATCTTGCTGCCTTCCTTTCCATCTTAACTTTAAATAAGCAATATTATTGTTTAATGTTCTTTGTGGTTTTTTATGTTTATAAGCTGCCTAGATTGTAAGGCTTCCAGGAGAGATGGATGGCACATAAATTAAGTAAATAAAACTATAGTTTATTATCAAACAGCATATACTTGAAACAGGGCCAAACAACTTGGGAGAAACTGAACCCTGTTTGTCTCAGAAACATTTTTTTTTCTGTAGCCCTGCAAAGAATGGACAAAACTCTGCCATCATTATTGCCAAAAATGGTTAATGAAGTTTCTTTCACATAAAAACACACAAAAACCTTAAGTGTAAGCCTTAAAGTACAAGAAGCATTACAATAAGCTTGTACTGGATGGAAACTCCTCAGAGGAAGATTGACCTTGGAAATAAAAGAATTTCTTGACAGTAAGAACTATTAATCAATGGAACAATTTGTAAGTTTGTAAGTTTGTAAGTTTGTAAGTTTAATTTTATTTATAGGCCACCCAATCCCGAAGGACTCCAGGCGGCTTACAGAAGGGAAGAGAAAAAAAATAAAAGAAAGTAAAAATAAAATAAGACAAGTTAAAATGACACAGATACATTCATTTCAGTCGGGGCTGGACCTCAACAATGAGGTCAACAGCCCCAGGCCTGCCGGAAAAGCTAGGTCTTGACAACTTTTCTGAAGGCCATGAGAGTGGGTGAGGTCTGGATTTCTGGGGGTAGTTCGTTCCAAAGGGTCGGGGCAGCCACAGAGAAGGCTCTCCTCCGGGGAGCCACCAGCCAACATTGTCTGGCTGATGGCTGATGTCTGGCTGATGGCATCCGATGGCATTGTCTGGCTGATGGCCGCTGGGAGGAATGTGGCAGTAGGCGGTCTCGCAGGTATGCTGGTCCTAAGCCATGTAGGCTTTAAAGATAATAAACAACACCTTGAATTGCGTCCGGAGACCAATGGGTAGCCAGTGCAGCTCGCAGAGGATAGGTGTAACATGGGTGTGCCTAGGTACACCCAATATTGCTCGCGTGACTGCATTCTGGACTAGTTGCAGTCTCTGAACACTTTTCAAGGGTAGCCCCATGTAGAGCGCATTGCAGTAATCCAGCCTTGAGGTGACTAGGGCATGAGTGACAGTTTGGAGTGCCTCACGATCCAAATAGGGCCGCAATTGGTGCACCAGGCGAACCTGGGCAAAGGCTCCCCTGGTCACAGCCGACAGATGATGTTCCAGTGTCAGCTGTGAATCCAGGAGGACCCCAAAATTGTGTGCCCTCTCTGAGGGGTGTAAGTTTTTGCCCCCCAGGATCAAGGATGGACTATCTGGGCTGTCCTTCGGGGGGAACATCCATAGCCACTCAGTCTTGTCGGGATTGAGCACAAGTTTGTTTACCCGCATCCAGATCCTAACAACCTCCAGGCACCGGCACATCACGTCCGCTGCTACACTGAGCTGGCACGGGGCAGAGACATATAATTGTGTATCATCAGTGTACTGATGATACTTAACCCCATGCTGTCGAATGATCTCACCCAGCGGCTTCATGTAGATGTTAAATAGGAGGGGGGACAAGACCGAACCCTGCGGCACCCCACATTTAAGGGGTCGACCTTTGTCGCCCAACCAACACCAACTGTGACCTGTCGGAGAGGTAAGAGGAGAACCACCGTAGAACGGTGCCTCCCACCCCCACCTCCTCTAACCGTCGCAGAAGGATACCATGGTTGATGGTATCGAAAGCCGCAGAGAGGTCAAGAAGCACCAGGATAGAGGAATGTCCTCTATCCCTGGCCCACCAGAGATCATCAGTCAGTGCAACCAAAGTGGTTTCTGTGCTGTATCCAGGCCTGAAGCCAGACTGAAAGGAGTCTAGATAATCTGCTTCATTCAAGGTCCGCTGGAATTGAAGCACCACCGCCTTCTCAACAATCTTTCCCAAAAAAGGAAGGTTGGAGACAGGACAATGGTTCTTAAGAATAACTGGGTCCAGAGAAGGCTTCTTAAGAAGGGGCCTTACCACCGCTTCCTTAAGTGGCTGCGGGAAAGACCCCTCCTGTAAAGAAGCGTTCGTAATCCTCTGGAGCCAGCCTCGTGTTACCTCCCTGCTGGTCGAAACCAGCCAGGAGGGGCACGGGTCCAATAAACAGGTGGAGGAACTCATTGCTCCCATGGCCTTGTCCACTTCCTCAGGGGTGACAAACTCGAACTTGTCCTAGCAAATCTGACTAAGACCCTCCCTCGGCATCTCAGCTGGTGCTGCCCAAGTAGAGTCCAGGTCCGCCCGAATCTGTGTGATTTTATCCGACAGAAACTGGACAAACTCCTCAGCTCTTCCCTGCAAGGGTTCCCCCGCTTCCTCACCTTTTAGGAGGGAGCGGGTCACCCTAAACAGGGTGGCTGAGCGAGATTCCGCGGATGCAATAAGAGCAGAAAAATATGTGCATTTTGCTGCCCGTATCGCCGCTAAATAAGTCCTAATAAAGGCTCTTAACAGTGTTCGGTCAGATTCGGAGTTACTAGCCCTCCAGCATCGCTCTAGGCATCTCTTTTGGCGCTTCATCTCCTGGAGTTCCTCGGTGAACCAAGGTGCCCTCCTGGATCCACTGCCGTGGAGAGGCCGCAAAGGTGCAATCCTATCCAGAGCCTCAGCCGCTGCAACATTCCAGGCTGCGACCAAGTCCTCTGTCGGGTTGTGGGCAAGGGAGTCCTTCCGGATCCATCAGGCGCTTGGGGTGGAACCACTTAATCGGCTCCATCTCCATGCGATGGGGGAGTAGCATCCCAAAGTCAAGCCTCAGCAGGAAGTGATCTGACCATGACAAGGGTGAGATCTCTATTCCCCTTAATTCAAGATCACATCTCCACTGCCCCGAGAGAAATGCAAGGTCGAGTGTGCGTCCTGCTCTATGAGTTGGACCCTGAATTACTTGGGTCAAGTCCATGGTTGTCATGGAAGCCATGAACTCCTGCGCTCCATCAGAGTGTTCGCCCAGGGATGGCAGGTTAAAGTCCCCCAATATCATCAGTCCGGGGAACTCCACTGCCAACCCGGCTACCGCCTCTAGGAGCACAGGCAGGGCCATTGTGATGCAGCTGGGAGGTAGGTACATCAAAAACAAGCCCACTTGAACCCCTAGGTCCAACTTCAGGAGAAGGGACTCACACCCCACGATCTCTGGGGCAGGGATCCTGCGAGGAGCTAATGACCCTCAGATAATAACTGCCACTCCCCCACCCCATTCCTCTGGTGTCGCAGCTGGTATAGCACCTGGAACCCTTCTGGGCACATTTCCGAGAGGGGGACTCCTCCCTCATGGCCCAGCCAGGTTTCAGTTATACATGCCAGGTCTGCCTCCTCGTCTAAAATTAAGTTCTGGACGAGGAGAGCTTTATTTACTACAGACCTGGCATTTAGCAACAGCAACCTGAGACCAGGGCCCTGCTCTCCTCTGCCACCAGGCCCTTGAGTTGAGCCAGTGGGGCTGGAACAAGGAATCACTGTAAGGTAGCGAATCCTTCTTCCCCCGTATTGGCCAGCCCTACAGCTCCCATCATATCTGCCCCTCCCAGTCATGACCGAAATGCCCCGACCCTCCCCCGTCGCCGTAGACCCCCGCCCACCTCCCATGGCCCCCATTCTTCCCGACAGGCCGCACTCATCATTCATACTAAGACGGGGGGCAGATCTGGGCCCCCATCCATTTCTGCATCTGCACTCAGTGGAGGGGGCCACAGGTCGCCCACCCGATCCCCTCATGCACAACACACAGCCACTCTCCTCATACACCTCCCACAACAATAGTTAAAATACAGAGCAATAATATAAAATTAAGCAAATTTAAAAATTAAAAGTGGGGACACGCTCTCACCCATTCATACAAACATTCCCTCAACACACAAAATAAGCACAATTTTTTTCACCACAAATCAGTTGGCACAAGTTTTAAAAAAGGTGAAGTTGGTAAAAAGTTTAAATTTAAGAGTGGGGGGGGGGGCTCCACGCTATTAGTCTTCTCCCCTGCGGAGTCCAGAAAGTATATGCAGTCTTAGAGTCTAAAATGGCTGAATAGGTCGACGTCAGTTGGGGAGAGGGGAGCTGGCTTTCTCCGGAAATTAGTTCCTCGTAGGATCCCTGCTCCAGAGCTTGTCGGGTGTGAGTCCTTGTTGGTGAAGTTGGACCTTGAGGGTCAAGTGGGTCTGTTGCTAATGTACCTTCCTCCCAACAGCATTGCAACAGCCCTCCCCTCGCTCCTCGAGTCAGTAGCCGAGCTGGCGGTAGAGTTCCCCAGGCTTATGGTGCTGGGGGATTTCAACCTGCCTTCGCTTGGTGGACACTCTGATGGGGCGCAGGAGTTCATGGCTTCCATGACAGCCATGGACTTGACCCGAGTAATCCAGGGCCCGACTCACTCAGCAGGGCACACACTTGACCTTGTATTCCTCTCGGAGCAGTGGAGACGTGATCTAGAATTGAGGAGCATTAAGATCTTGCCCTTGTCATGGTCTGATCACTTCCTACTGAAGCTTGACTTTTGGAGACCAATCCCCCACTGTAGGGAGGAGGAACCGATTAGGTGGTTCCGCCCCAGGCACCTGATGGACCCTATGGGATTTCAGACGGCACTTGGAGAGATACCTGACACTCTTGTCCACAATCCAGTGGAGTCCTTAGTCGCTGCCTGGAATACAGCGGCAACGGGGGCCCTTAACCGGATTGCGCCTTTACGGCCTCTCCAGCACCGCTGGAGGGCCAGTAATTCTGAGTCAGACCGAGCACTGATGAGAGCCTTTATCAGGACCTATCTTGTGGCAATACGAGCGGCAAAATGTGCACATTTTGCCGCTCTTATTGCATCCGCTGAATCGCGCCCAGCCACCTTGTTTAGAATAGTCTGCTCCCTCTTGAAAGGGAGGGATGCGGACGACCCTTTAAAAGGTAGAGCTGAGGAATTTGTTCAGTTTCTAATGGATAAAGTCGCTCGGATTCGGACAGATCTGGATTCCAATTGCACGGTACCAGCCGAGGTACCGGGGGAAGGTCTTGAGCGAATGTTATGGAGCGAGTTTCAACTTGTCGCTCCTGAGGAAATGGACAAGGCCATGGGAGCGGTGAGTGCCTCCACCTGTATACTGGACCCATGTCCCTTCTGGTTGGTCTCGAGCAGCAGGGAGGTGACACGTGGCTGGATCCAGATGATAGCTAACACCTCTCTCTGGGAGGGGTCCTTCCCGCACCTCTTAAAGGATGCGGTGGTAAGACCCCTCCTGAAGAAACCTTCTCTGGATCGGGCCATTTTGAGCAACTATCATCCAGTCTCCAACCTCCCCTTTTTAGGGAAGGTTGTCGAGAAAGTGGTGGTCTTTCAACTCCGACGGTCCTTGGATGAAACCGATTATCTGGATTCCTTTCAGTCCAGTTTCAGGCCTGGTTACAGCACAGAAACTGCTTTGGTTGCGCTGATCGATGATCTCTTGCGAGCCAGGGATAGGGGTCATTCCTCTATCCTTGTGCTTCTTGACCTCTCAGCGGCCTTCGATACTATTGACCATGGTATCCTTCTGCGACGGTTGCGGGAGGTGGGAGTGGGAGGCACCATTCTTCGGTGGTTCTCCTCCTACCTCTTGGACAGGTCACAGTTGGTGTTGGTCGGAGGGCAGAGGTCGACCCCTAGGCCCCTCAATTATGGGGTGCCGCAGGGTTCAGTCCTGTCCCCCCTCCTATTTAACATCTACATGAAGCCGCTGGTTGAGATCATGCGCCAGAACGGGATTAAGTATCATCAATATGCGCATGATACACAGCTGTATCTGTCCGCCCTGTGCCAACTCAGTAAAGCAGTAGAAGTGATGTGCCAGTGCCTGGAGGCTGTTAGGATCTGGATGGGAATGAACAAGCTTGCGCTCAATCCTGACAAGACCGAGTGGCTATTGATGCTCCCTCCCAAAGACGGTCCAGCTATTCCATCTCTCAGCCTGGGGGATGAAATTATACGCCCCTCAGAGAGGGTTCACAATTTGGGAGTCCTCCTGGATCCGCAGCTGACTCTAGAACATCATTTGTCGGCTGTGACCAGGGGGGCATTTGCCCAGGTTCGCCTGGTGCACCAATTGTGACCCTATCTGGACTGGGAGGCCCTTCGGATAGTCACTCATGCCCTCATCACCTCAAGACTGGACTACTGTAACACGCTCTACATGGGGCTGCCCTTGAAGAGTGTTCGAAGACTTCAGCTTGTCCAGAACGCAGCCGCGCAAGCGATTGTGGGTGCACCCCAGTACACCCACGTCACACCTGTCCTCCGTGAGCTGCACTGGCTGCCCATTGGTCTCCAGACATGCTTCAAGATGTTAGTCGTTACTTTTAAAGCCCTACATGGTATCGGACCTGGGTACTTGAGAGACCGCCTCCTGCCAATTACATCCCTAAGACCTATTTGATCCCACAGACTAGGCCTCCTCCGAATTCCATCTGCCAGCCAATGTCGGCTGGTAACTCCCCGGGGGAAAGCCTTCTCTGTGGCTGCTCTGCCCTCTGGAACGATCTCCCTGTTGAGATCCGGACCCTTATCACCCTTCTGGCCTTCCTCAAAGCAACTAAGACCTGGCTGTTCCGGCAGGCCTGGGGCTGAATTTTCCAGCCCCATCTGAGGTTACGACTGTTGTTCTATTTTAAATTGTTTGTCTTTTTTTTTTATTTTGTACCCCCTTCCCCTCCAGATTGTTAGCCGCCCTGAGTCTCTCTGGAATAGGGCGGCATACAAATTGAATAAAACCTCAAACTCAAACCTTTCTGACCACATTTTCCTTGTCTCCCCGTCCACTCCTTCTACGAGGCTGTATAGCATGGGATCTAATGCAAAACTGTCAGCGTGGCCAGAGGTCTCCATGGCCGCAGCAACAGTTAGTTAAGATGATAAGTTAGGATGATAAGAAGAAAAATCCCTGAGGACAAGGGCGGGGGCGGCCAGAGAGCGACAGGAGAAATGCGCTACCAAAAGGCAAGCCCATGTCACTCCAAAAAAGCAGGCCCAAGAAGATAGCGGGTGGCAGCGGCAGATAGTAGCGGAAAGGAGGCTTGATGTTTTAAGAAGCCAGATCACAGCAGCCGGAGTATGGACAAAGCAAAAGTCCGCAGTGGTGGTGGTAAAGAGGCAGAGGGCCGCGATGGAGAAAGAGGGGGAGGAGGGACGTCAGCGGCAGCCGTAAAGAGACCAGCCGCTCAGTCCCAACTCACCAACCCCTCTGAAGATATGGAACACAGTGGATGAAAACCACGTCCCAATGCAGCTCAGCAGCGCCCCTTATTAATGAGCCGAGGCCGCGGCGGTTTGAAATCGGCGCTGGAGTTGTCATCAGCTGGAATGCTGCCTGCAAGAAACTGCGTCGCCTGAAGGCCCTTCTAAGCCGATCAGAGCCGCTCGAAGCCGCTCAGAGTTGTTTGGAGCAGCGTTCTTTTAAGTAAGTGGCTTTTTGGGACCCTCTTGGCTCTCTCTCCCACAGCCTTCATTTTTAGTGAGTCTGGTGTCGGCAGAGGATTCAAATTTTGTTTGTTTCTTCCATCTCCGAGCCTGAGCGGTGAGCTCGGGCAGCCATCTTCCCCAGTGCCTGTGCAGTTCAAATTTGCCTCCCAGAGTTATGGTGCTGCATCACTGAAGGTTTTCAAGAAAAAAAATTGGACCACCATTTGTCTAGGATGGTATAAAGACTCATGCCTTGGTCATAGGGTTGGATTAGAAAACCTCCAAGGCCCCTTCCAGCCTTATGATTCTCTTATTTTAAGTAGTCATAAAGTAAAGTGACCAGACATCCTGCTTTTGGTGGGACAGTCCCAATTTTTCACAATTTGTCCTGTGTCTCGCAGCATTTTAAAAAAGTCCCGATTTTGGTTTCATGTTGAAAGCGCAGTGGATTTGCTTAAGAAATCCTAACCGGGGCAAGACAAAAGACACTATCTAATTGTAATGGTAATGTTTTTTTCTGGGTTAGGCTGTTAAGCCCCGGGGCTGGGATCCAAGGTGCACTTAACTAGGTGAGGAACTTGTGCGGACCTGCTGGTGTGTGAGAACTGAGGAAAAGAATGGAGGGGAGGGGGGACGTGCAGAGAAGAAGAAGCGTGCTGAGCTGTCATCGGGGCTGTTGAAGCTTGCGAGGGAGATCTTGAAGCGGAGGATCCCAGGGCTGCAGACGCAGGGCTTTGATCTGGTGATTCTGGGATCAGCAGCCATGAGGGTTTGGTGAGGATGACCGGCGGTCAGTGGCTTTTGACGATGACGACGATGGTAGTAAGAAAAACAAATCTACCCCTCTCCCTCTCAGCCCCTATTCGGCGCTCCCCTTTCTCCCTCACTACCTCAAGTCATTGACGCCACCACCTCCTTCTTCTTCTCCAACTCACAGGGCTGGGCTGGGCCGGGCCTGGCTGGGGGGGAATGGGGGAAGAGGAGAAGAGTGGTTCCCTCAGGTGGCCACTGACCGCCGGTCATCTGCACCAATCCCTCATGGGCACTGATCCCAGAATCACCAGATCAAAGCCCTGTGTCCGCAGCCCTGGGATCCTCCGCTTCAAGATCTCCCTCGCAAGCTTCAGCAGCCCTGATGACAGCTCGGCATGCTTCTTCTTTTCTGCACGCCCCCCCTCCCCTCCATTCTTTTCCTCAGTTCCCATGCCCCGGCAGGTCCGCATAAGTTCCTCACCTAGTTAAGTGTGCCTTGTATCCCAGCCCCGGGGCACCATTCCATGGTTGGCGAAGCTCCTGCTCTCCCCGCAAAAGGCAGCCTTGTCGCTGCCTTTCTCTATTCCCTTTGCCCGCTGTCCGTTAAGAACAAAGCCCACGGGTGGGGAAGCTGCTTGTTTGTCTGTTTGGGATTCTTTGGTGTGTATGTGTGTGTGTGTGGCGGACATGCCGCCACAGTGACCAAAAACCTTTTTCTTGAAAGCGCTGTCAAGAAAGAGGCCTTTGGACCCAATTTTTAATCAAGAACCCCCCCCTCCCCGGTCAATGGTGTCCCGCTTTACCAATGTTAAAATCTGGTCACCTTATCATAAAGGTAAAGGTTCCCCTTGCACATAAATGCTAGTCAATCCCGACTCTAGGGGGCAGTGGTCATCTCCCTTTCAAAGCCGAAGAGCTGTCCAAAGACGTTTCCACAGTCACGTGGTCTGCATGACTAAATGCCGAAGGTGCACAGAACACTGTTACCTTCCCACCAAAGTATTTTTCTGCTTGCATTTTTACATGCTTTCGAACTGCTATGTTGGCAGAAGCTGGGACAAGTAACAGAGCTCACTCCGTTACAAGCACTAGGCATTCGAACTGCCGAACTGCCGACCTTTCTGGTCGACAAGCTTAGCCCTGATCCACTGCATCCCTGAGTAGTCATAGTTTAGTGTAAAAACAACAAAAATTCCCCAAATGTTTCCAAAATATTTTTTTAAAAAATCTCAAATTCCTACCTTACCCACATTTCTAACCATTTAGCTCAATTTGTGACCTTGTGACTGTTCACTCAAGTTCCCTTCCTCCTCTTCCATTTTAAATACCTCCCCCTAAGGCAGTGATGGGCAACCTTTTTGGCGTGGTGTGTCAAAAATCGGCAAAAAATCGAGCATAACTCGCGTTGTGTGTCACTTCGACAAAAACATAATTTTGCACAATTTATAGTTTAAACTACAAAAATGTATAATTGCAATATATAATTGTATTTAATAAACCAAAAACAAATTATTTAACATACCTGCTTAGTAACTTCTTTGTTCATCAGTCGATTTCGTATGTTGCCCTTGATATTATTGAACTTGTTTGGGGTGCCGTGAACCAGGGCTGTGGAGTCGGCTGCTTCCAGCTCCACGTCCTCATCAACATGCTGCTCCAGCCCGCCCCTGCTATGAATATTCCTAGTGACGCGAGGGCGAAGAATATGAATATTCATAGCGGGGGTGGGGGAGAGCGGCATGTTGATGAGGACGTGGAGCTAGAAGCAGCAGACTCCATAGCCCTGCCGTGAACTGAGATAAGTGTGGTGCGGTCGTAACCGACAGTCCCAGGAGTAGACTCTCTGTGCCGGCCTGACTGGAGAGAGGCGCGCACTGTTCCCGCGCTCCTCTCCTGCAGGTCCTCCCTCACTGCGCTGATGACGTGTCTGTGCACGGCACGCACGCCTTACCAGCAGCCCCTGCGCTCAGAAAGGGGCGGCGGCGATACAGTAAGTGAGTGTGGGCGGGGGAGATCACACAGATTCTTTCATCCTCGGCGGCCGTGCAGGAGCCGAGGATGAATCGCATGAAATCCTGTGTGTGTCACCCCAAATGGCTACGCGTGTCAGCACTGACACGCGTGTCATAGGTTCGCCATCACTGCCCTAAGGTTATCCATCTTTGCTTTCAAATCAGCGACCCCTGTAATATTTTTAAATTTTGAAATGGCTGCTGTCTGCTGCTCAAGGATGACAGCTCAGCATTAAGATATGCACTTGCTCTTTAAAATGTTGAAATCAGAATTTCCTTGTTTATACAATACTCTTCAATACAGTACTTATGTTAGTTCCAAGCAGTGAACCATTTGTGCTAATTTTTTGTAACTAGACACTAGAGAACCCCAAGAGGAATTTTTGATACAAAAATGTAATGTTTGATACGAACATTAAATGCACAATGAAATTGTGCATCAGAATCCAAACCCATTCATGAAAAATTCTCTTTACATCTTTGCTTCTCCAGATTGAAAACATCACCATGTATTATCAGTGAAACATCATAAAGGGATACCCCAAGTGAAAAATGATTGCTTTGGGGAAAAATAACATGCAGAGTGGGAAAAGGTTTCCCATTTTCCATGTTAGTCTTGCAATACCAGATAGTCCTTACAACTGACTTGCAACAGTTCATTTAGTGAACTGTTTCATTTACAGTTATAATGGCACTAAAAAAGTGATGTAACACCATTTCCCCACTTACGACCATTGAAGCATCTCCATGGTGATGTGATCAAAAGCCAAATGTTTGGCTACTGACTCATACTTATGACAATTGTAGTGTCCCAGAGTCATGCAACCTTCTGAGAAACAAAGTCAATGGGGGAGCCAGATTCATTTAACAGTCATGTTACCATCTTAACAACTACAGTGATTCACTTAACAATGGTGGCAATAAAGAGTATAAAATGGGGTTAAATTCACTTAACATCTGCCTCACTTAGCAACAGAAATTTGGGGCCCAATTGTGGTCATAGGTTGAGGGCTACCTGTATTAGGGAAGTTGTTGGTATGTGACCTTAATCATTACATAAAAGCCATAAAAGTCTCTTGTTTAACAGGTGCCCATTTGCACATGTAAACATACTCAGTAAGAACCACGGCAGTGGTGGGACTCAAGATTTTTTACTACTGGTTCTGTGGGCGTGGCTTTGTGGGCGTGGCAGGGGAAGATTACTGCAAAATCCCCATTCCTTCCCCACCCCACTAACTTGTTTTCTAGTGCTGTTACCCTGTTCAGGGCAACAAAAGAAGAACAGCTGGGAGGCTGGGAGGCAGCGGGGGCAGGGCCAGCCTATTTGCCAGTTCTCCAAACTACTCAAAATTTCTGCTCCAGAATCTGTCAGAACTGGCTGAATGCCACCTCTGCACTATGGCTAAACCTGTATGCTGATTTGCTCATACTTAGGCAGTTCCATTGATGTACACTGATATACATTTAACTTCCTCTTCCCCCAAAATTGAAAAAAAAGAGCTCTGATCTCCAGTATTTAATAACCCAACTATCTCATTGCTATGCATGTAACATAAGCTTGTCAGTGTAGGCTTTCCCATCCTAAGTGAAAGATTCATACATTTTTAAAAACCATTTCTGCATCTTTAATCCCTTTTGCCTCTGTGCTGTGTCCTACAATGTACTTATGACAACCTAACCCTCTTCACCTATTGATTCGGTAGTTTTATTTTACAGGGAGTTTTAAACATCATTTTCACATTGAGAAAGTCCTGATTTATTTCAAGGAATGCCTTGATGGGTGGGTGTACAGTGTCCCCCCCCTTTTTTTTTTGATCTTCACAGGTTTTTAGTACTTTTCAGTACTTAGTTCCTCAAAGCAGCTGAAAGTTCAGCAGCTAACCGGAATCTTCTTAGTCTGTGAAATTGGAGTTTGTGCGAAGGCTTTCCTTGCTCCCATGGCTCTTCAAGCAGAAACTGTGAAACCATGAAGATCTCAACTTATGTACCACAGAGCCTAACACTTTCTCTTATTCTGCTCAATATCTATAGTACATGAGGCCTCTGATTGACATAATCCATCAGGTAGTAACCTGGGTTTGCCAGGATATGCCATCAAATTCTTGTCCCAGATGCAAGAGGTTATAAGTGTCTGAATGAAGAGGAACATGCTTAGCTTAACCTGTGAGCAAGTTGCCACCAGATCAGAGGTGGTATTCAGCAGGTTCTGACCAGTTCCGGAGAACCAGTAGCTGAAATTTTGAGTAGTTCGGAGAACCGGTAAATACCACTTCTGATTGGCCCCACCCCCATCTATTCTCTGCTTCCCAAGTCCCAGCTGATTGGGAGGAAATGGGGATTTTGCAGGAAATGCCCACCGGAGTGGGGTGGGAATGGAGATTTTACAGTATCCTTCCCCTGCCACACCCACCAAGCCACACCCACCAAGCCACATCACACCCACCAAGCAATGCCCACAGAACCGGGAGTAAACATTTTTGAATCCCACCACTGCCCCAGATACCATCCTCTGCCTGTCACAAACTGATGTCAGCATCTGCTTTAACTCCCCTAGCTTTCCTGTCTGTGGAGATTCTCAGTCCTGTCAAAACCTATGAAGCTTCTTGGATAATAAGCGAAATGTCTTTTTCTTCTTCCTCAGGGGAAAAAACCCAGTCCAGTTATCTTTTGAAAAAGCACCTTTGAGTCCCTCAACTTTCCTTTCTTTTCCTTTCTTTTTTTTAAAAGCTCTTAAATCATCAAAATCATAACTATATTAATGAATATAATAGAAAGTCTTAATATGATATGCATGTTTTCAAATTCATTTACAGATCAAACATTTTTCCATCTTACACTGCACGTCTGTTGCACTTGTTAGCTGACTGAAAATCTTTGGTTCCATGCAGTGGTGAAATTCAATTTTTTTTACTACCAGTTCTGGGGGTGTGGCTTGGTGGGTGTGGCAGAGGAAGGATATTGGAAAATCTCAATTCCCACCGCACTCTGGGGCCGGTCAGAGGTGGTATTTGCGAGTTCTCTGAACTACTCAAAATTTCCACTACCGGTTCTCCAGAACCTGACAGAACCTGCTGAATTTCACCCCTGGTTCCATGTCTTACAATTCCTCAGGGCAGAGACTCAACTACCAATAGTGAATTGCCTGTCGCATAATCTTCTTAAAGCCTACCCTTCATTGTTCCTCTGGCTCATACTCTCTGACTCAGAGTTATTGATTCCTTTGGTAGATTTTTGGTCACCTATCAAGTTAGTGCTGCCCCCCAGGTTGTTTGAGTCCAATGAAAGCTGTGTCCTTCAAACCAAGTAACCTAGTAACTGGGCCATGAGAAACGCACAACTCCAATGTCTGAAAAGTTAGTCTAACTCACACAAACTTTAGCTACTGGCTGTGAAGCTGGAGCTTCTAGATGACAGTAATTAAATAAACTCCCATTTTGGTGCTACAAGTGCATGAATAAGCCCCAGTCTCACATTGTTTGCATTCTGCACATGAAGAACTAGAAACATGGTGAAATCTTGGAGCAAATGCAAACCATTTGATGGTGTGAGATTTGCAAAGCAATCAATCAGTCTCAGGAATCTCTGAAGCACAACCTGTAAATTCCTCTCTTTTTTCTGGTCTTGTAAGTAGCAGGCAGGAGGCAGGCAAAGTTTGCAGAGTGTCTGTGTGGGGAGGAAATGGAGGAAGTTTATGCTTGGCTGAAGTAGCAGCAGTCAATGGGGCAAGAGTAAAGAACAAGGAGAATAGACAGAAACTCCTCCATTATTTTGCATGTTTTCAGGGGAGGGGAAAACAGCTGGATCATGTGGTAAAAGGTACCCCCTCCACTCATGTGAACTTCATTCACTACCTTAATGCATGAGATGTCCCCACTCCCATATACATGAAATGCTTAAAGCACTCTTGTAAGAAATCATTTATGGCAAGCTGAATTGACAGGAGGAATCGGACAGGAACCAAACCAAATCAGTTTTATTCTCTGGCCATCCTCCCTGATAGTATAGTTAGCATATTGATCTGCTAGGAAGAGATAAATAATAATAAGAAGGCCATCCAGAAGTGTTTATCTAAAAACAAATTCCAAGATCATGGTGTAATTCACACTGCTTCTGCCTTTTTCTTTGGTTGCATTTGAAATGTAGTAGAACAAAGGTATATAAACTGAAATTCTGCTTTTGCTCAGTGCGGCCAACAAGCTACCAATACTGTGCTGGTATACACTATTGTTGTTTATCTGGTTTAAAGTGGTTTAGTTGTTTTAGGGAGCCAGATTTTGGCCCCCTCCTACAACACATTTTTCTAGTCTATATCTGATTTACCTTTATGCAGCCTGCAAGTGATTGAATGAACACTGGGCTTCACCTGGATTGCTAATTTATCAAATATTTTCCTTACCTGTGGAAGGTGATTTTCAGCCACTGTGTCAGTGTATTTAGAATTCCTTTGGTTATGTTCTTGAATTGTTGTTACAACTGTTGCAAGTGTGAGCAGGCCGCAGTTGCAAGTGTGAGCAGTTGTGTGTGTGTGTGTGTGTGTGTGTGTGTGTGTGTGTGTTTTAAAAAAGATATTGCTTCATCTACTTACTGTATGGCTGCTGCCAAACCCATCCTTATGATGTTTTGCTTTGGAGACTATACATTACCTGAAATACAGGTGCTCAATAAAAGATGACA
Organism: Thamnophis elegans; assembly: GCF_009769535.1. NCBI lineage: Eukaryota > Metazoa > Chordata > Lepidosauria > Squamata > Natricidae > Thamnophis > Thamnophis elegans. The sequence continues at coordinate 62,772,955 of NC_045543.1, read as the reverse complement.
TGCTTACAAAATCCCTTGCCTTGTTTTTAAATGATCTGCGTCAGGGGTGAAATCCACTTACCTTTGCTACTGGTCCGGTAGCAATATGAGCACACTCAGGACCTTCCACGCATGCACAGAGCATCAAAATGATGTCCGGGCAGGTGAGCGAAGCTTGCTACTGAGTGCGCCTGCAAAGGTAAGTGAACAGCGAGGATGGGGGGAATTTGCGATTTAGATTAGCTAGAAAGCAGGAAATCCTGCTTTTTAGCTAATGTAAATCAGGAGGCACAGTTGATCTTCGGAAAAATTGATAGCATTTTTTTTTACTACCAGTTCGGGCTGGCATCTTTACTACTGTTTTAGATGAACCCGTGCAAATTGGTAGCATTTCACCTCTGATCTGCATCCCAAAAAGTTTACCCACAGCCCACCTATGTGATCATTTTCTCCTTGGGGATAGGAATATAATTTATTTTCTTTCCTGTCTTGCATTAGGAAAAGTCTGAAAAAAAATTAAGCTTCTGGTTCCAAAACCTGGAGCAAGGAAAACCCACCTCTGCTTAAAAAATGACAAGGGTTTGGGAACAAAGTGTGTTGAGAGTTTTATAAGCAAGTGTGGCTTTAGCAGTGGGGAAAAATCATGACTCTAATGCTATGCATAGGAGTATCACATAAGGGCACACACACATATCAAAAGACTTAGCAAATTGCCAACAAAAGACTTTAAAAAACAAAAAACAAATGCCAGGCCTCAAAGACTTCTCTTGCATAGGGGTTCCAGAGACCTTTCCTAGTGTTTGACAGGCTCTTTGCCCTCTGACTTTTTTTACATTAAAAACATTGTTTTGTTTTTGTTTTGAAGTGTTTTTGGAGAGAGGGGGGGTGGAGGGATGTTAGCAGGTTACAAAACAAAATGCCAAGCTTCAGCATTCTCTTGATTTCTCAGAATGCCTCTGGGCTCCAGATGGCTACTCAGGTTTCTTTGAAAATATAAAATGATGGCTGGCAGCTAGCCGGTGCTTTCTTTCAAAAATCTCATCGTTGGGCTAGGAGAAATGAGGGATGGCAGGTCACATTCTGGTTAATCAATGTTTTGTCACTGATTATGAACTTCATAGTTACAGCAGGTAGTCTCTTGAGCTGACCTTGTTTGCTGATCTTGAAAAAAAAATAGCTAAGTCCTCAGATGGGACACCTGGAGAAAAAAGATGAATGCCGGGAAACTTGGACTATATGAGAAGGGAAAAAAATAATAGTTGAGCTGGAACCAAACCTCAGTTGACTAAAATATACTAGGCTAATTGCCATGCAGCTTGCTTTGATTTATAGTAATTTTGATTGCATTTTATGTGAACCAACTCACTATAATTATTTTTTAAATAATGTTTTATTAAAAGTTTTACAATGAACATAAAAACTAACAGAGAGTAATAAAAAGAAAAAAGCAGAAAAGAAAGAAAAACGACAAATGTAGAAAGTAAGTAAGGGAAAAAAACAGAAAGAAACCTCTTCTATCCTTATTTGGAAATATAAATACAATTACAAAATTATCTCTTTATCTATGGTTACCCATTTTTTTTTCTAATCATCAAAACCACCAACCATAATTACCCCCCCCCAAATCTCTAAGGTGTTTCCAGTCAGCCATAATGTAGATATTGTTTTGTCTCTAAGCAGAAAATTTAGTCAAAACCAGCTAATTTTACTCCATTGGAGTGAGACAAGGTGGCGCAGTGGTTAAATGCAGCACTGCAGGCTACTGCTAGATCAGCAGTTCAGCGGTTCAAATCTCACCGGCTCAGGGTTGACTCAGCCTTCCATCCTTCCGAGGTGGGTAAAATGAGGACCCAGATTGTTGGGGGCAATATGCTGACTCTCTGTAAACCGCTTAGAGAGGGCTGAAAGCCCTATGAAGCGGTATATAAGTCTACTGCTATTGCTATTGTTAAGTTTATATGCTGTCCATCTAATTGTCAAGCGGATATTTGCTTTCCCCCAACAACAAGATTGAGATTTTTTAAAAAATTCCTGAACTTTGCTAGAATTAAGGTTTGCCTTCGAGGGCATTTTATGAAAGAATGTTCTTTTAGCCTTAAGAGTATAAAATCAAGGTGCATGCGAAGACATTCACTAAATGCAGACTTGGTCACTTGAGCTATGGACATTCACCTACTGGAGTGTTCTACCATGAACAGACACATCTCTGGTGACTATCCTGGCGCAGGGACTCTCACAATAGCTAGCAGATACACAAATCTTTCCTATATATCTTTTTCATTTCTTTCTGTGAGTCAATCAATATTACTTCCCACATTGTGTAGGACTCTTTCCAGTTTCAGAATCTAAACTGTATGATTGGACTGGGAAAATGAAAAAAAAAAACAAATTCTTGGAAGAAGGCAGCAGCAAAACAACTTCTGTGTTGTTTCCAAGAAAACAACATGATCTGCCCATGTAGCCAGCAAGAGTTGAATTCAATTCAAAAGAAATATTAATTTTATATTGTCCACAGCATATTATTCTTTGTGTGGAGCCCAGCAGTTCTCAACACTTCAGATAGGCCCACCTGTCCGAAAAAGCCACTAACTTTTTCATGGAAGCCATATTTTTAGAATATTTTACAAGAATTTTAAAAGACATTTTAGATTTTTTTTTAGAAGAAAACCTCCTATACTACCACCTATTACAAAACTAGACAACACAGTATCAACGGTAGAGACCTTCAAGTCTCTAGGTTCTATCATATCTCAAGACTTAAAATGGATATCTAACATCAAAAACGTCATCAAAAAAGCACAACAAAGAATGTTCTTTCTGCACCAACTCAGAAAGCTCAAACTGCCCAAGGAGCTGCTGATTCAGTTCTACAGAGGAATTCTTGAATCTGTCATCTGAACCTCCATAACGATCTGGTTTGGCTCTGCAACCAAACAAGACAGACACAGACTTCAATGGGTAATTAGATCCACAGAAAAAAAAAAACAATTGCTACCAATCTGCCTTCCATTGAGGACCTGTATATTGTACGAGTCAAAAAGACGGCTGTGAAAATATCTACAGACCCTTCACATCAGGGACATAAATTGTTTAAACTCTGCTCTCAAAAAGACGATATAGGTCACTGCACATCAGAACATCTAGACACAAGGACAGTTTTTCCTCAAATGCCATCACTCTGCTTAACAATTAATTTCCCCAATACTGTCAAATAATTTGCTAAAATTGTATTACTATTCTTCTTCTCTTCCTTCCTAGTATCTATCTCTTCCCACTTATGACTATAAACATGTTGCTTGTATCTTTTCATTTACTTCCTCTCTTTAGCAGAAGTGTTTATAGGAGTCAACTTATGATTAATTTAATTTAAATTAATTTAAATTATCAAATGCAAGCCCTATTCGGATATTCATATAAACACATTGATTGATTGATGATTATGTGCCATTATATTGCTGCTGACCCTTAGTGACCACTTTCCATGACAATCTTTCCCTAATCTGGTCTTTCACATCTTCTAATAGTGCATCCATAACCACCGTAACTAAGTCTCTCCATCTTGTTGCTAGGTGTCCTCTTTTCTTTGCTTTCCCATTTCCCAGCATCATAGACTTCTCCAGAGAGTTCTGTCTTTACATGAAGTATCTAAAGTGTAATAATTTCAGCTTGCTTCAAATTCTGGGTTGATTTGTTCAATTATCCATTTGTTTCCTTTAGTGACTATCCATACTCAGAAACTACCTCCAACACTAAATTTTTAAAGTGTCAACATACTTTCTAACCTGCTTCTGTGAAGTCCAATTTTTGCCTCCATAGAATGGCATAGTGAAAAATATTTCTTGCATGATACTGATTGCTATATGTATAGATCAGTGGTTGGTTGCAAATATTTTTACTACCAGTTTGGATGCGCTCCCACGCATGCATGTGCTCACTCAATGCTCCTGCACATGTGCAGAAGTGTCCAGGCAGGTGGACAGGACCTCCTGCTGCTGTTACTACCATTTCCGCCAAATCAGGCCAAATCGGGAGCAACCCACCACTGGAATAGATTTATCACAGGATCTGATGTTCATTCTTACACTACCAGGTGTTCATCTTAATATATTTGTTGACTCCTAGTTCCCTTACTGCTCATAGTCAATCTTCAATATCTTCTCTCTCAAATCTTAAGATGGATGTTGTAGTTGTAGTCATTAGTTTGATCTTGTTTCTATTTTAAGCTTAATCATATTTTTTCATTATTTTTCACTGTACTTCTTGACTTCCATTACAATAGCTTGCAAATTATTTCAGTTATTAGAGTACTATCAACATAGTCCAGTTTATTGATGTTTCTTCCTCCAGTTTTAAAACCACACCCATCTTCTTTCAATACAGTTCCCTTAAATGTATAGTCTACATATAAATTGAATAAATAAGGGAAGAGTGTAGTCTTGTCTAACCCCTTTATCAAACCAAAGCCAATCTGTTTAGCTATGTTCTGTTTGTACTGTGACTTTCTAACCTGTATGTCGCTTTTGCATGAGGACAATGAGATGTTCTGGAATTCCCATTTTTCTGAACGCATTTTACAGCTTGACTTGAGGTCTTTCTATAATCAATGAAACACACACTGTCCTCTTTTTGGTATGTTTCTGTTTTCTCAGTTATTCAGAGTACATCAACAATTAAGTCTTGTGTTTCTCAACCTTGCTTAAAAAGTAATTTGAAACACTGCCTTTCCATGTAGAACTATAATCTGCATCCTAAACTTTATATTGCTAGCATGTGAAAATCAGAATATTTTACTATGGTGTGCAAAGTTTGTTAAATTGCCTTTGGTACTTGTATTTAGGTTGACTTTTTCCAATCTATTGGTCACTGGGTCCAGAAAACTATTCTGATGCATTTTTTTCTTTTGTAAGAGACACAAAAAATGTTTGTGTGTAAAAATGGCTGTCTGTGTGTATATGTGTGTGTGTGTGTGTGTGCATGTCAATAGTTTTGAAGGACTTGTACAGTTTAAACAATCAATTTCATCCAATATTTCTAAGGAAGAAAAATACAGCATGCAATTTTATTAAAAACAAAAGAGAAAAGAAACAAGTAGCTAATGCCTGGTAATTTAGAGACCACTGCAGGTATTGTTTAAAATCTGACCATCTTCACCCACTTTGAAAGAGCAATTCCTCTGCATTTCATTTACCCTCCAAATTCCACCGGGTGAATTAACATTATTTTTCAGCCACCCAACTGGGTGTTAGTTGTACTTAAATTTATTCCCCTTTTTATTATAACTAGTAGCATGGATTTTTCAAGCAAACATCTAATCGTTTAAATGTTTATGGTTTGGTGACTTCATAGATTTGTGGACTGGAAGTAATGTTCCAGAACTGAAGTTGAAATGAATATCCACTAAGCATTGAGTTCTCTCATCCAACAATGGGTAGAGTCAATGCTCAGTTTGAGATGAATGCCTAAGTAGGGAGTGGTGTTGGGTTCTTTCTCCCATGTTTAATTCTCAACTAACCTGACAAGATTATTGCAAGAATCTAATCAGAGAAGACCTTGCCAACAATGTTGCATGAAGGTCCTAAACGACATCCATGGGAGGTTATCAATGCAATGATAAACATAGGCCAAAAAAGTGACAGGCATTTTTCTATGAAAGTGATGATTTTTAATGGAAACAATCCATGACCCATTGGGTCATCCTTTCAGATATATTTCTTTAGCCAAAGAACTTGCAATCTCCTCTGCAAGGTTCCCCATGGACTTCCAGGGAGGAAGTTGCAAGTCCAAACCCTCCACCACACTCTTGCTTTCATTCATGGTCACATGATCCCCATTGACTTTCTCCATTGACTTGTTGGAAGGTGTCAGGGAATGTAATAAATGAAGATCATGTGAATGCAGCAGCACAGTGGCAGCACTGAACAGCAGCAACACGACAATGGCAAGAACTTCCCAAAGTTTCATTCCTGTGGGACAATGGGTCCTGACAGCCTATAAGTTAACCCATTTGACTCAAGCTTGAAAAGGTTTTGCCTCATGGTGCATCTGTTTTGCCTAGTTTTATTTATTTGTTTGTTTGTACCCTGCCTTTATTATTTTTATAAATATTTCAAGGTTTCAGACATTTATCATCAGCTATAGGTATCCCTGCAGGGACGCGGTGGCTCAGTGGCAAAGATGCTGAGGTTGTTGATCAGAAAGGTCGGCAGTTTGGCAGTTTGAATGCAAGTAGAAAACTAGGAACCACCTTTGGTGGGAAGGTAATAGGGTTCCGTGCACCTTTGCTGTTGAGTCATGCCGGCCACATGACCATGGAGACGTCTTCAGACAGAGCTGGCTCTTTGGCTTTGAAACTGAGATGAGCACCACTCCCTAGAGTCGGGAACCATTGGCACATATGTGCAAGGGGAACCTTTACTTTTACCTATAGGTATCCCTGCTTGTTAAGCATCCAGAGAATCAAAATGGAACCTTCAACAATTTCTCAATTTTCCTGGGCCATTTATAAGGCAAATACAATAATAAATATGAGAGGGAAGAAAAGAGATTTTCTTAAAGTAAGAATCTGAAATACCCCATTTTGACCCCTTTTGTTAATATTTTGTATGTTTGACGCAGTAAGCAAACAAGTTATTCTGCTATCTTGCAAATTAGCTTGGATACTTGAACAAACTCTGAATGTCATTAGTTATTAAATCTCTCTCTGTCACTGAGCAGAATGGGAATGGCATCTTTTCTGACTTGGATTCTGTCCTATAACTTTTGTTCAAAAGAAGCACAGCAAGGATCCAAAACAGGTTACCAGGATGCATTCTTAGAATAGCATAACAAACACATCCTGATGTGAATTATTTGATGGTTCCATCCTAAGACTAGCCTGTCATTGTACAAGTGCCACAAGTATTGTCATGCACGACATTATCCCAAATATTTTGGGTGAACGTGTAGGCTGTCTGCATTGAAGTATGTCAGGTTGAGCTGATGGATAAATTCACTTGGGCTAATTTGATCAAATTACTATTACTTGCTCCTGTCCAATTGCTGAGTAGAACTGTGAAATCACTCTTACAGAGTCACTATTATTTAGCTCCTTATCAACAGAACTTGTATCAGATAATGTTCTAGTTTTGCTACAGGTTTAATGTGTTTCCAAAAGTAACATTAAAAATCTGGAAAAGCAGACCAGTTTCTATTCCAACTAATAGCTATAACGTTCAAAAGTGTGGGCCTCTTAATAACACTTGTTAGGCAGAAAAGGTACTACCAGGTCTCTGCTAATATCTTGCTCTCATAGCTGTCTTCCTACAGTGTCTGCAAAGTAATATTTATTGAGCATCCAGATCAGGGACGTGCAGTCACTAGAGGCAAGGGAGGCGGAGCCTCACCAGTCTCCTCAGGAAAAGGAAGGAAATTTAAATAATTTTTTAAAAAATAATTAAAGCCAAGATAGTTGCTATCAGATTCCAGATCACAGTGGCTTGGTGTCTGCTTAGTGTTAACTAAAGCAGGAGGCGAGAGAACTCGGGGCCTCCTTTGCATAAGGAATTTTTCACCTTCTAAAAGTTAAGAAAGAGTTAAAAGGCAAAAAAGTTCACATGCAAAAGAGGCACTAATTCCCCCGCCTCCTGATCTGGGAGCAGCGAATCATGTCTTCTTGAGCATGTTGGGCAGGTTATTTCAGAGGGCGCGCTTCAGAGGAGAGAGGAGTGGGGGAGAAGGAGGAAGCTCTCTCTTCATCCCTCCCCAACCTTCCCAGGGTCCAGATTCCCTCCGCTGCAGGCCTTGCCGTCTCTTGCATCCCAAAGGTGGGTGGGTGTGGGAGCTTTGGTGGCCCCAATTCTTCTCTGGGGGGGTGTCTCCTGGGGCTGCTGGCTAGATAGACCCCCGAGGAGTGACCCCTTCCCTCCTAGTCCCCCTGTGGGTGGCTGGAAACGTCCGCGCATTTCAGCCAGCCATAAAATGCTTAGCCGGGGGTTTCCTTACAAGAGCCAGGCGGGAGAAGCCCTCGCTTCTTTCTTGTGGAACGGGCACTTTGTATCACGGGAGCTGCCAAGCGCCTTTGCTGCAGACCTGGGCGCTTGGCAGCTCCTGCGATGCAAAGTGTCCCGCCGCCCCCAATGTTGCTGCCCGCTGGCTGTCCCGGCCTGCGGCCGCTGCTTCTCCAGGCTCCGCCACTGGAAGTCCCGGATCGCCTCTGGGGAAAGGCTGAGTGAGAAGCAGAGTGAAGCTTCTCCACGGCCTCCCGGCACTGTGCAGAGACTCTCACAGGAGTGTGTGTCGGCGGCGTGGAGCGGCCCCGGCTGCGAGACAAGGCAGCGCTTAAAGCAGCCACTGCCGCCGCCACCGCCCCTCCTTCGCCCGGCGTGGCGTTCCTGCCGCCTTGGGCCGCTTTGCCGCACGGCAGCTGCTTCTGCAAGGAGGCGCTGGGCCAGGAACTGGAGAAGCCAGCGGATCGCTCGGAAGCCACACCGCAGGCCTCCTTGGAAAGGGTGTGGCATGGCTTCTGAGCGATCCGCCGGCTTCTCCAGTTCCTGGCCCAGCGCCTCCTTGCAGAAGCAGCTGCTGCGCAGCAAAGGCCCAAGGCAGCAGGAACACCCCGCTGGGCGAAGGAGGGGTGGTGGTGGTGGCAGCGGCTGCTTTAAGCGCTGCCTCAATATTATCTATTTGAACATATAGACATTTTCCTAGAAACACCCAAAGGCAGGTAGCTTGACATGAGTGGGCATAGAGCTATACAACAGATTTGGGCATATACGTAGCTACACAGATTTGGATCAAAATTATTGGTTTTATTGTGTATTAAATCAATTCCTTTGTTGTTGTTTTTTAAATAAATTACCCCACTGTTCCACAAATATTCTGATTATTTTTCTATTTGGTCCGAGTATTGTATGTTTTGGAAGCCTGGCTAAAATGAATTTTATTATCCCAAACAGCATTTTTCCAAAATAGGCCGAGGAGAGTAGCTTAAGGCACTGATTGCTCTTGGAGCCAAGTTGTAGGTCACTGTAAGATTCCAAATTTAAATATCCAATATTCTTTTTTACATGACCTCTGTTTAACATTGCATAATTGCAAATTCTATAGTAGAACTCTTCAGGTGACTGCACTTTTAATGGTAGCATGAATAAAGGCACTTCAAATAGATTCAAATAGTAATAGGTTTCTACCTTGGACAAGGTAGGTAAAAAAACAATTTGCTGGAAAAAAACTGAATTATATACATGGATTTAATGGATATGACTAAATGTGACATTGTTTTCCCTTCCAAAATTCAGTACAGATTTTAGTGTTGTCTTCTTTTACTTGAAATAGACCAGAGGTGTCAACTGATGGCCCACAGGCCCGGATGTGTCATGCGTAGGCCATGCCCACCCCAGCTCCATGAATGAGGAAACATTGTGAAAAGTCACATGACACCAATGTGATGCACCAAGTTTGACATCCGTAAAATAGATCATTGCTTTTCTGGATTTCTGGAATTATCTATGAAATTTTATCAGAAATAATAACCACCATAAAGTTAAGATGAAATTAGAGCCTCTACCAAATGTATTTATTTCAGTTTGGACACTAACTCCAACCAACTCAATGCAGTTTACAAATATGCAGATTTAAAAAGACAGGAAGGGATCCAAATACATTATACAGTCAGAAAACAAAAATAGCAAACACATCCATTCATCTAACTCCAAACTGGGAGAACAATTCTTATTTGATTCGTGTCATCAGATTAGTGAAAGCCTTTTCTACGAGGATTTATACCTCTAGTTCAGTAATTCAGTTAAAAATTGTCTAGGAATAGTATTGTGTTGATATGAAGGTTTATTGTTTTAGTGAGGGAGGCAGCCTGTCCTTCTGTCCTGCTTCCTGTCAATTGACAGTGGGGCATGTATGTTATTTGCATGAGCAACTGGTAAAAATACAAGTCAGCATCTTTTAACCAAACAATAAAACAACACTTACATATTTTAGACATATCACACTCTCAATATCCTCTCTTATGCACATAAAGAATTGGCTTTCACACTTATTTTGGCTGTTCTGAGATTTCCCATTTTCAGCAAATTTCTTCATCTAATTCAGCAATTCCCTTATTTAACCTAAGTCTGTGTCTCTCTTGCCTAACAATCATGGGTGATTCAGCTGTACAGATTTATTTATTTATTTATTATTTATTAATAAAATTTATAGGCTGCCCAATCCTGAAGGACTCCGGGCGGCTTACAAAAAGAAGAGGAAAAAAGAAATAATGAAAAATAAAAAAGACAGATTTAAAAACACAACACATGCACTCGTTCTGATCGGGGCTGGACCTCAACAGTGAGGTCAACAGCCCCAGGCCTGCCAGAATAGTCAGGTTTTAACAGTTTTTCTGAAGGCCATGAGAGTGGGTAAGGTCCGGATCTCTGGGGATAGCTTGTTCCAAAGAGTCAGAGCAGCCACATAGAAGGCTCTTCTCCGGGGAGCCACCAGCTGACATTGTCTGGCTGAGGGCATCTGAAGGAGGCCCACCCTGTGGGATCTCACCGGCTGCTGGGAGGTATGTGGCAGTAGGCGGTCTCGCAAGTATGCTGGCCCTAAGCCATGTAGGGCTTTAAAGGTAATAACCAACACCTTGAATTGCATCCGGAGACCAATAGGTAGCCAGTGCAGCTCGCGGAGGATAGGTGTAACGTGGGTGTACCTCGGTACACCCAATATTGCTCGCATGGCTGCATTCTGAACTAGTTGCAGTCTCCGAACACTTTTCAAGGGTAGCCCCATGTAGAGCACGTTGCAGTAATCCAGCCTTGAGGTGACAAAGGCGTGAGTAACCATTTGAAGTGCCTCCCGATCCATTTAGGTCTCAAACCCATTACAGGGTTTTATTAGAAAACATATCTTGGCCCAGCCTGAATGGGAGCACAAAATGGTCTGGAAAAATAATATATTTGTATGCATAAATAAGGATACAAAAATGCTTAATTATGCTATATTTTATCTTTTCTTGGAATAGTTACTCATGCACAGGGTTCCAATTTAAAGCTGATACCTGTTTTAAAAGAATCCTGAGGCCGTGTTTCTTGGTGCCTCTCATCTTTCTGCCCCTCCAGATGGCCTCATGGAGGACTTTATTAGCTTGGTGTAGGCATGAGTTTAAGGGATGCGGTGGCTCAGTGGCTAAGACGCTGAGATTGTCTATCAGAAAGGTCGGCAGTTTGGCAGTTTGAATCCTTAGAGCTGCCTAATGGAGTGAGCTCTCGTTACTTGTCCCAACCTAACAGTTTGAAAGCATGTAAAAATGCAAGTAGAAAAAATAAGAACCACTTTGGTAGGAAGGTAACAGAGTTCAGTGCGCCTTCGGCATTTAGTCATGCCAGCCACATGACCACGGAGACGTCTTCGGACAGCGGTGGCTCCTTAGCTTTGAAACGGAGCACTGTCCCCTAGAATCAGGAATGACTAGCACATATGTGAGAGGGGAACCTTTACCTTTAAACCTGATTTTATTAGCTTTGGAACAATACTGCATGAAAGGGGATTGGGAGGAATTAAAATGAGGAAAAGGAGATATTGCAATTCATGCTTTATTTATTTATTTATTTATTAAATTTACATACCACCCATCTCATCAATAGACCAACTCTGTTGATACCAGGCTTAAGGACAAATAAAGAGAAGGAAAAGTATCTTGAATGCTAGCACACACTGATATACAATGGGGAACTAAACTAGTTTTAATACAAAGATAAGACTCAGCCAGCACATCTATTTGCATCTTAATTCTGAATTTAGTCTAGAACTGTAAGAGCAATCTAAGAAATCAGTGCAGAATAATCACCATTCTTGTCAGACTCCAGATTTTACCAGTGAGTCCCTACACAATCAAGTAGTTACTCCCATTGTATATCTGTTGTGTGTGTGTGCATATGTGTACAGGATACAAAGAGTCAGAAGGAGGTCATGAAGAATGATGACGTTGCCACAAAAAGTCTGAAATTACCAAATACTACATTAATATGTCCAGAAAAATGGGAATCTCAGCATCTACTTCAGTCTACTTCCAAACATAATGTACAGTAGCAATGAAGTGTTTGTGTGAAGCTCTGCCGACATGGCACTGAAATCAGTGCATATACAGGTAGTCCTTAACTTACGACCACAATCGAGCCCAAAATTTATGTTGCCAAGTGAGAAGTTTGTTATGTGAGTTTCCCCCCATTTTACGACTTTTCTTGCCACATTAGTTAAGTGAATCACTGCAGTTGTTAAATTAATAATATGGTTGTTAAGTGGTTTCCCCATGGATTTTGCTTGTCAGAAAGTTGCAAAAGCTGATCACATGACACCAGGACATTGCAACCATCATAAATGTGAGCTAGTTGTCAAGCATCCAAATGTAAATCACATGACCATGGGGATGCTGTAATGGTTGTAAGTGTGAAAAATGTCCATAAGTCATTTTTTCAGTGCCATTGTACATTTGAACTTCAAGCAAACGGTTGTAAATCGAGCACTAAATCTAACTTGTAATGGGGTTAGAAATATCCATACATTCATGTTCCCTTTTGCTCATGGCATTAACTGCACTGAAACCTCACACCTAAGTCTCATCTGGTCTTACCAGTGCTTTTCTGTGAATGAATTAAAATGCCCTTTCTCCATGGGCTTTTAAGTCATATTTTAATCAGAATGTAGGAAAATGTCACATAAGAGAGAGAATGTTGCTGAAATCAAATCTCTTCACTGGGGGCATCCTCTGACATTTTGCTCATGATGGTCATAGAAGCCTTTATTACTCTTTTATTGTTTGCATTTTGTTTTATAGTAACAGATGGCTTTAAACATTCATCAAAGGGCAGTATCTAAATGCAAGAGCTCATCATTACCACCATCATCTAGCATGGTAACATTTACACTGGTTAAAAGAAGCTCTCCAGTGCTTTAGAAAACCTGATTTCCAAAGGACTGAACAAGACTTTCTAAGTATGCTTTCCTAGTGAATTGGAACCCGTCTTTATAAATGATAGTCACTGCACCTGTGGCTGGTGTTTGTAGTGCCACGACTACATGGTACTGAAAGGATGCTTTTAAACAACTGGCTAATACCGAATGAACAATTCACATGTTGAACTGTACAGACTTTCCTTCCTTCCTTCCTTCCTTCCTTCCTTCCTTCCTTCCTTCCTTCCTTCCTTCCTTCCTTCCTTCCCCTTCCCTTCCCTTCCCTTCCCTTCCCTTCCCTTCCCTTCCCTTCCTTTTCTTTTTGTTATAACATTTAGGATCCTGTTTTTATCTTTTGTTTTAATTCCTATTGTCATTGTCAGCTTATTAGCTTTACAAAGGGACTTTCTATTTGTTTGTCTGTTTGTTTTTAAAGGATGAAGAAATAAGAGAGGAATGCTTTAGCTTTAGTATCTTTCATTTTTAATTGTCAGGATTGAAGGAATGTGTTGAGGGAAGGCAGGATCTCTATTGTGTAACGTGCAAGATGCATGAAGAATGAGTTGTTTAATGCATAGTAGATAATTGAAAAAATTATCAAAATTTCATGGAAGCACAAACTAGCACAAGAGTTATCTAGCCAGAGTGTCTTTATACAAAATATAATTAAATTAGAGTGGAAAACAAATTGTTATAGGCTTTTGTTGTTGTTGTTAAGGCAGAAGTCAAAATGAGCAAAAGGATTGATCCATGTGTGGGATTCTTCCTGCAGTTTGGTACTCCAAAGCTGCTTTAAATCCATCAGATGATATTAAATAGAACAGATATCATTATACACTGTCCTCTCCGTTATTTGAAGTAGAATTGTGGTGCTGGTGGTAGAGATGACAGGAGACTCAGGGATAAAGTAAAAGCTTCGGGTGACAATTATTTAAATATCACTGATACAATTTCCCTTTTTTTAAAACCTATTTTCCAAACAGTAGCAAAGGATGGATGAAAAATAACATGATTCATTGAAAAAGAAAGTCCACTTTGAAACAGGAAATCTTACCTTCATTAATTTTAAGTTGTGAGTGGCCAGAGAAGGAACAAATCCATATTATGAAATCACTAAAGAGGGGAAGTGAGCAGCTTCCCTATGTTTAGAGATTTTTAGTTTAAAATAAAGTGTAGAAAATTAAGGAAAATGACCTTGACAGATATAGGCCAGCTCTGTTACCGAAGCGACAAGTAGAGAAACATGGCTGAAATCCCAAGCAAGCAGAAAGTATACAAAAGTGGCCATATATCTCCCTAATTCACATGAGCATAAGAAGAGGAGGAGGAGGAGGCACAACACAAGCAGACTGTCAAGATTTTGTTATTATAGCCATTTTCCATAAAAATAGAAAAACTTCCAGTACAGTTGATTCTTGGTCTGGTCTACCTGGTGGAACTGACAGGAAAGGAGTATAGTTATAGAAACATAATTCTTCTTATGTGACATGGCAAATGCTCTATCACAAGAGACAATGATGACTGCCAACTTCAATGGAGATTAGACGAATCATGAAGGATGTTTATGGATATTATAATGGCTATATATTACTTCCAACAGTTGCAGAGATAAATTTCTCTATGTTAGTTACAGTTGTAACCATACCATATTTGTGGGCTTCTCTAAGGCATCTGGTCAAAAACTGTGAGAGCATGGACTCAATAAATGTCTGATCCAGCTTGGGTCTTATTATATTATTCAGTAAAGTGAGATCTTGGGTGTTTTGCAACACATTGTGATGACATAAGGAAAGAAGTAAAACAAAGCCATAAATCAGTGAGATTAAAAATGGCAATCTGGAGAAGAAAATTACATGAGAAGAGGAAATGGAAATTGAAGGTTTAGAAGCCTGGAAAAGTATTTGCAGATCAGGGAATAAAATAGGAAAAGGCAAAAAACTCATTTAATCATTCCAATTTCATACAATCTACATGACTTGCAAATGCTATTTAACATCTCAAGCATAGGTGTTTGTAGTGGGATCAGAGAATTGCTAGTGGTATCATATATCATGATACATTCACAAAAAAAGATGCAGATTATATAATTGTGATGATTTCATGATTTATAATGCAATCTGAGACTTTTTACAAATGCCATGACAGGGGCTGGTTTTGATAGTTTCCTGCAGCATTACAACTTTAGCAGAGTAAGAGACTACAGTGGTAATAAGTATTTGTAGCAAGCAATAATGACATGAAAATGATAGTTGTACAGTGATGTAATAATGCAGATGGTGCAATGATGTGATGATATTGTGACTTGTTCTTATAGATAGTCCTTGACGTATGACCATAATGGTATTTGGAATTTCCATTGTAAATCCTGATGGCTGTTAATCAATGACTAACTCAATTTTATGACCATTTCTGTGGTGGTTAAATGAGCAATGTGGTCGTTAGGCAAATCCACTCAATCCTATGAGCGGTTTTTGCTAGAAACCAGCTGAAAAGGCCAGGAACTGGAGGAAAAAAACATTATAAATTTCAATCACCTGACCGCAAAATACTGCAACCAGCTGTAAAGGTTAGCTGGTTGCCAAGCTCCCAAAATATGACCACTTAAACTCAGGGTAGGGGTTGCCACCATCAAAACTCTGGAACTGGGTCATAAGTAGTTTTGGGGTGGGTCTATTGTAACTCCCAGTTGTTAGCTGAGGAAATCATGTAAATCATAACATAAATATGTAAGTATATATCCTATCCCACAGGAATCCATAAGCCAATCCTTTCCTCCACTATCCATCTGTATATCTTCAAACAATCAGATACTATTTCTCATATTGATTTTTTTCAGTATTCATTTTTAATATTTTGTATTTACCTGCATTTTTGGCAGTATAAAAAGCACCTTTTTCCACCAAAAAAGAGGGTGAAAATCTGGGTGCATCTTATACACTGAATACAGCATTTTTAGCCTCCTAAAACACCACCCCCTTTGCAAAATGGACGTGCAGAAGATTTGGGAGGCCTGCAAATTGCTCCTGGGAGCTGGGAGGGCAAAAACAGATAGCAATAGCAATAGCAATAGCAGTTAGACTTATATACCGCTTCATAGGGCTTTCAGCCCTCTCTAAGCAGTTTACAGAGTCAGCATATTGCCCCCAACAACAATCCGGGTCCTCATTTTACCCACCTGGAAGGCTGAGTCAACCCTGAGCCGGTGAGATTTGAACAGCCGAACTGCAGAACTGCAGTCAGCTGAAGTAGCCTGCAGTGCTGCATTTAACCACTGTGCCACCTCGCAGCAAAATACCAGGCCATTTCTTGCTTGTTTTTGAGGGGCACCCCCAGGAGCACTCTACATGTTGCAGAAAATGACAGGCGTTAGACTTCTCAGGATACAGGAAAAGTTTATTTGGCAGCCAGGTTCAGAAAGCTAGCCCATGGCTAGCATTGCAAGTTCTGAACAACCTTAATTATCAAAGCACACATTCTTATACATTCTCAAAAGCATTGCAACACGGAAATTCTTAACACATTTCTTAGTGGTTACCTTGAGGAGAAAACCTTATAAGGAGATGAAAGTCTTACTTCTCCTTTTGTTTCAGGTATGGCTTACCGTATATACTCGAGTATAGGCCGACCCGAATATAAGCCGAGGCACCTAATTTTACCACAAAAAACTGGAAAAGTTATTGACTCGAGTATAAGCCTAGGGTGGGAAATGCAGCAGCTACCGGTAAATTTCAAAAATAAAAATAGATACCAATAATGTTTTTGAATATTTATTTCAAAGAAAAACAGTAAACTAGCGGTGTATTCAATGAAATACTTCACTCACCTCATGATGCTGATGTCCCGCTGTGATGATGATGTCCCGTGCAGCCGCGGGAGCGATGTCCCGCCTCCTATGACACACGGCACAGTGATTCCTATCATTGGATCACTGTATCAGAGGAGGTGGGACATCGCTATGTGGCTGCTTGCCATAACAAGGAGGAGGTGGGACATCGTTGCAGAGCGGCAGGAGGGGGAGGAAGGGGAATCGTAAGACAGCCCTGCATTACATTAGAACGTGAGGAGGGGGGATGGTGCGGTGCGCGCTGCGCGGCAAACTGACACAGAGGGAGGGGAAACTCACAGGGGCACTGGGACATTCACGAGTGTCACCCAGCGGCATGGCCCCGCCCCTTTTTCTCCTCCATTTCAGGCAAATTTTTCACTGACTCGAGTATAAGCCGAGGCGGCTTTTTTCAGCCCAAAAAGTGGGCTGAAAAACTAGGCTTATACTCGAGTATATACAGTACGTGTTATTAATGAACTTTAATTGAACTTTGTGGTTTGGACTTTTAACACAAGTTGTGACATAGGGACGTTGGCTAGAACATCCTGTGGTTAGTGAATGGGGACACTTCCTTTAAGCAACTTCTAACTGTCCCTGTTATTCTATGTGACTTTTAATATAGAAGTAAAGGGGTTCTAAGAGGCTGTCCAGCCTGACCCAGTAGGTTTCACATTTAATGTCCAAATCTCACTTTACGGCTGCTTTATACAAGCCTCCTAAAGGCTATGCATGGCCTTTTGGGGGGTTGTTTTTTGCTCATTTTTGCGCGCGCACACACATACACACACACACACAGCACTTGCACGCCTCTCAAACTGTCTGCATGCCAGGTCCACCATGTCTCAGGTATGGGAAATATTAAGACTGAGAGTTCAGTTGATATGAATTTGTTTTCCCACACTGCATTAGGAGAAAATTTAGAAACGTTAAGAAAAAATCCCGATTGCTTAGAATAAGCCAGTGGCTTCCACAGTGGTAATTGCAACATTTTAATGAAAACCCATCCATGTACAAAGGGGCTTGGACTTTGGTGACAATGCTATGATCACCATGTTGAGAACACACCCACACACATCCAATACAGTGATGAGTTGCCAATTTTGTTACTACTGGTTCGGATGCGATCCCGCGTGCATGTGCAAAAGCATCCGGGCAGATGGGTGGAGCCTTCCGCCACTGCTACTACCACTTCAGCCAATCCATGCCGGACCGATAGCAACCCATCTCTGATCCAAAACTATTGGAATAGATAGAACAGGCAGAATTTTCTCAATTTTACCCTGGTTGTCTGTCACAAGTGGCTAAAGATACAACATGTAAACATTCTGAGTAATGGGAGTGCTCAAAAACACGATTGTTACTTCATTCAAAATGACAGCAAATCAGCCATTTCCTGAGAAAACGTTTGTGTTGTTCAGATATTTTTTAACTCTTCAATCAAAGATACTGACCCTCCATTTCACAGCTGAGATACTTGCTTTTCACTAGAAGGTACAAAGGTATATCCTCTCTGCTGAAATACCATATAACAACTGGTACTGTTTTTTCAATAAAGACTTAGTCTTGTTCAGCTAATCAGCAAATTATCATCCAAAACCTAATGCATTGATTCTGAACAGGCCAAATCGTTCTTCAAGCAACATGCCAGAGATATTGACCTACAAAATATTTTCAGCCAAGCTTATGTCACCCTACTGAGACCAGATAGAAGTGTTGCTCCTGCCCATAGCTTGTTTGATACTGCATCCAAAAATATCAGAAGAGGTCTTCTATTGGCTCATTGTAACGCCCTTCCATCTGCTCTTTTGGAAGGAATGGTTTGCAATTTTTCTAAAAAGCAACATCCCTGCTCATGTGGTGAGGAGGAAATAAAAAATGTGGTTCACAGTTGTTGTACTGCCTTTCTTAGAGAGACAATTTGGATTGCTTCCTTCCTTCCTAGATTTTAATACAGCATCCATCTCAACCTTGTGATTCTGAAATAATAAACCATTACCAAAGATGATGCCTACCTCAAATTGTGAGTGACCTACCACAACCTTTTACTAGCTGATCAAAAGTGAAAATTTCAGATAGCAGAGGCACATTTTATACACTGACCATGATGGAATGCAAATGACTACTTCAAGAAAGGTGAACCTAATTATTTTATTCATGTTAAAATTATGTATATTTTGGTGTTCTATTTTACGCAGATCCTGCTTGATTCCTGATCTATCATTTTTATTATTATCTGACTTCTTAAATTATTCTGGCCTGTGACTGTAATAAACCAAACTAAATCAAACTACAGTAAACTAAACATCAAAAGCTTTAGAAAGCAGTTCTATGAATTATTTTGTTATTTTTCAGCTACAGAAAAAAATCTTTCTATTAAAAAAGTAAATGTGTGTTTTCCCAAGATCAGTTAAACTATTCGGCTAAAAAAATAGTTTCTATTAAGAGTAGTTAAAATTTTCTAAAATTATATTTTCATGTAGAAACCATTTATAGCATGCAAAATTGTTTCCAGGAGGATCTGCCACATTTAGAAGGTTTTAACAACAGAGAAAGGATCAAACTAATGCTTAATTAGCAAATGAATGAAAATAAGTATTTTAGATAATCATCATTTTCTTCAAGCCAACCATCTCATTCATAAAAAATCAACTTTATTTGGACTGAAGGTTGAATTATGTACAGTAGATCTTAGCCAAGGCGTGTATTTTCTTTGTGATGCTCAATGGTTTTAGGAGAACCTTTGGTTAAAGCTAAGTTATTTATTTTTATCTTTATACTATAACAATATGAAAACAATTTTGTACCAGCTTTATCAACCATAAGTAATCAAAATGGAATGGTTTTCCTCTGGCTTTTTCATGGCCTTAATTTCTGGAAGATTGGCTGCAGGTTGGTTGCAAAGCATGATAACTCCGTCTATCTGATGTTCTGCTTGAGACAAAGATTATTAAATCACGGACCTGTCTGCCTGCTCAGAGGGAACAATCTGTAGCTCTACAGAAGGCATAACATTTAACAGCACTATTGGGAAGGCTACATTTACCTGCCTTTTTTCCAACTGTCAGGTTTACAAGCTTCATTTTTTTCCAAGGAGGTGCTCTGAGCTGCTGATAGAAAGCAGAACAAAAATTAGCCAGATGCTCCTGTCATTCTGAAAAGGTTCAATATAATATTCAGTTGTGACAGGTTTCGCATCATCCACCATGCAAACCCATCTTTTGTGGAGAGAGAAAAACGGCTGATATGTAGATTCTGACCAGCATCAGTACACTGGTTTCCTTGTGGGTTCTGTTGCTATTAGTCATGTACAGTAGTGAGACTATACTTGGAAGAGAATGATAAACTTTGATCAAATTACCACTTAACTTCAAGTGTCTTAACATAAACATTTATTTTGCAATTCAAGGTGCTGGTTATGTTTGAAGCCCTTTATGGCATGGGTCCAAGATTCTGATCTAAACAAACAAACAAACAAGCAAAAGATAGCCATAAACACATAAAAATATATATGTAAATGGGACAGTAGGACAGGGACAGTAGGCATGCTGGTGCACTTATGCATGTCCCCTTAGGAACCTCTTAAGAAATGTGAAAGGTCTGTGGTAGACAGCTTCAGGTAAAAGGTATGGGGGTTAGAGGAACTAACAAGAAGATCAGGTAAAGTGTTCCACAAATTTACTACTCTATTGCTGAAATAGTTTTTCCTCCAATCAAGATTAGAACAAATTACATTTAGTTTGTATCTATTGATAGCCCTTGTGTTATTTCAGTTGAAGTAAAAAATACTCATTAACAGGTAGGACGTTATGGCAGATTATCTTGTGACAGCCTAGTTCAAGTTTATCCAGGCCTAACATTTCAAGTCTGGTGGTATACAGTATTTTATTACAAACAGAGAAGTTGAGTACTATTTTTTTAAAATACCTCTGGACTCTCTCTAATGTTTTAATGTCTGAAATGCAGTGTGGTTTCCAGGCAGGTGAGCAGTATCTGCATAACTGTCTTTCCTCAATAGAATTGGACCTTCCCGCTTATGCTGGCAAGAAGGACCTGCTACAGATTTTGTCTGGTTGGATCCAGAAGAAGAATCTTTTCAGCCATGGCTCCTGCCCTTTGGAACATGTTGCCACGGGAAGTAAGATCTGTTTGTTCCCTCTCTTTTAGCTTCAGGAAAAGGCTTAAAACCTGGCTATGCCAGATGGCATGGAGTCCTGAAGGAGAAGTTGTTGGCAGTAGGTGGTTAGTTACAGAGAAGGCATCCCCACTTCTCCCTCCAAACCCTTCTTCTTTAGTTTGTTTTAATTTTGTAATTTTAATGTTTCTGTATTCATAATTATCAGATGTGTGTGTGTTTTATCCTGCTGTAAGTCACTTAGAGTTGTCTTAAACACAAGATGGGTTGCAAATAAATGTAATAAACAAATATTTTGGCATGATTAACTAACATTTAGACTTATATGATACTTCTTAGTGCTTTACAGCCCTCTCTAAGCAGTTTTCAGAGTCAGCATATTGCCCTCTACAATCTAGGTCCTCATTTTACTGACCTCAGAAGGAAGGCTGAGTCAACCTTGAGCTGGTCAGAACTGAACTCCTAGCAGTGGGCTGACTCTGCAGTGGGCAGAGTCATCCTGCAATACTGCATTCTAACCACTGTGCCACCAAGCTCTTACAACAGTCATTCATTCATTCTCATTCCCAATTCAAAGACCCACATGGTCTGAGCCCTAAACATTTAAACAAATGTGTTCTGTAGGGAGAACCAGGTGGGTAAGAACTGAGGCAACCCAGGTGGTAAAACAACAACCATTTATTTAACCACAGAATAGCTAACAGTAAGGCAACTCCAGAAACCGGCAACTCAGAATTCTCCATCTGACAGTTCTTTATATAGTAGCTGTCAGACGGGACAACCAAAAAGAATGCTGCAATCTCCCACCTGGAGGCTAAAAGGCTCCCATCTGGAAGCTAAGAGGCTAGCACGTCTTAGCCAATCAGCACAGCCTCCGGGCCAGCTGGCTTTGACAGGTGTTGTAACTGTGAGGACTTAGCAAAATATCTCCCATTAGTTCTTCCTGTAATCTTTCAACACATTCCTTCTATCATTTTGTCTTGTACAGAATATCATCCCAGGTTTTTCCCCCAGTATTGAGGTCTACAAAAGCAACTTTGTCCAGCTTCAAGAAAAACCCTGTAGTTTCCTGGCAATATGATCCTTGAAAACTACAGAAGAAAAACACAACTCAATATTGTACTTCTCATGCTGATGACCAACAGGTCTCTTTCTCTCTGACATGAACATCTGCAGCAGATATTGCGAATACTGGTTTCAGCAGAAGCCTGAATGCTGTATTTCAATTGGGTAAGCAAAGATGCTAAGTGTACAGGTACCCATGCTCTATGTATGAAACAACATTAGCAATGCTATGTGTGAAATATTAGGTCAGGATTATTCTATCCAGTTTTTGTAATGAATTTCCTTTTTGAAGGTAGTGACTAAATAAAAGCTATGATACTGTCACCATTATTTATATGATGGAGTAACAAACCCAATTCAGAGGTAAGAAAATATTTGTTGCCCTTACTGGATGAAAAGTTCCCAACTGTTTTGCTATTGGCCCATCACCAACTGGAAATATTTTCAAACTTGTGAAAGGTTTTGGTTAAAAAGCAACATTCATTTCATCTTGACCCTGAACCTGTTCCTTTGGGGATTTCTTTGCCTTTATCTAGCTAAAATCATTACAAGTAACAGAGGTGGGTTGCTGCCAGTTTGTACTGGTTTGGGCAAACCTGTAGCTAAGATTCCACGCAGTTTGGCAAACTGGCAAATGCCACCACTGACTGGCCCTGCCCCTGCTCATTTTTTTGGTGGGGGGGCTGTTTTGAGGGCCGTTTTCTGGCTTGTTTTCAAGCCATTTTTGGACCATTGTCAGACTGTTTTTCAGGCAATTTTTGGCCTGAAAAACAGCCAAAAAATGGCCAAAAAACAGACTGTAAATTGGGCAGGGGTGGGGCCAGCCAGTGGTGGCATTAGCCCCAACTGACTGAATCCTACCTCTGCCTTAGAGGCAAGTGGTCAGGAGATGGCCCTGGGTGTTATGAGTGACATCACCCACCTAGTCACATGACCAACTGGCCATGCCTACCCAACCAGAGAACTGGTTTGTAAGTTAGTCAAGTTCTACCTCTGCATATAAATCTACCAAAGGAACATTTTATGAGTAAGGTAGAAAGTTTGTGCATCCTAGTCATGTGGTCCATTAATATAAGCAAGCTTGATTATTTTACCAATATATGCTTAAAAAAACATTTTTAACATAAACTATTGGCCTTCTCACTTCATGATTTGTTGAACTTCTTTCTCACCATTGGGAAGTAAATGGATTTAGTTAGATTTCTACCATCTTGATGTGTGTATATAAGTAGTCTGAGTCTTAAAACCATTCATTTAGTGACAATTTGAAGTTACAATAGGAAAAGGACTTATGACCATTTTTCACACTTACATTGAAGCATTCCCATGGTCACATGATCAAAATACATACACTTGATATATATTTATGAAGGCTGAGTGTCCTAAGGCCATGTGATTATCTTTTGTGACCTTCTGACAAGCAAAGTCAATGGGGAAGCCAGATTCACTCAACAACTGTATTACTAACTTAATAACTGCAGTGATTCATTGGACAACTGTGACAAGATAGATTGTAAAATGGTGCAAAAGTCATTTAACAACTGTCTTATTTAGCAATGGAATTTTGTTTATATATTATCCTTTTAATTAGTTTATAATGTAAAACACAAAAATACAAAAGCAATAATAGGAAAAATAGTGGAGGGAAAAGGTAAAGAAAGAGTGTAGAAAAGAAGGAAAAAAGAAAGACAAGTTGTTGACTTCTGACCCCCTTTCATGCAGTAGAATAAGATAGCAACATCAAACCTCAACTTTTTACTTTTATATGATAGTATAAACTAGTATAATCTAATCTAATGAATGTATCTAAAACCCAAAGTCAAAGTTTCATTTTTTTCCATCTCAAGCACAAAGTCCAGAAGTGGTTTCCAAGTAGAAACAAAAGTTTTTTTCCCTTTTATCCAAGCGTTAAATCTAGCCATCTCTGCTAACTCCATCAACGTTTGCAGTCATTGTGGGAATTGAAATGTCCTTCCATTTTTGTGCATAAAATAGTCTTGCTGCCGTCAACATATATAACATCGAAGTTTCAATTTTTCCCGTCTTTTTCCATTAAACCCAAAAGAAAGGTTTCTGGTTTATCTTTATATTCACTTAGAATTTTCCATATTAGAATATGAATCCTACTCGAATATTTCCTTGCTTAATCACATGTCCACCATAAATGATAAAAAGTCATTTGAAATACCTATTTAAATTGTCATTTTAAAAAAAATTAAACCTTTTGTTCACATATTCTTCCATTGTTCAAGCATTACATTATACCAAAGTTCCTTGCCCACAGAATCATATAGTGCTTTACATATTCACTTTCCAAATTCAAATTCAATAACATTTTATAGACCTTAGCAATAGTATGTTAATCACTACCACACAGTAGGATTTCCAATTCATTTTTAACAAAGTCAAACACATAACTCTTTTTGTCTAATTTAAATCTTTCTTTCAATTGTAAATATGTAAACCATATTTACATATCCTGCTTAACAATGGAATTTTTGAATTCAGTTGTGGTTGTGAGTTGATAACTACATGTATAAATAAATAGAGATTGAACAGAATAGCAATGGTAATAGCACTTAGACTTATATACCACTGTACACTGCTTTACAGGCCTCTCTAAGCAGTTTACAGGGTCAGCTTATTGCTCCCAACAATCTGGCTCCCCATTTTACCCATCTCAGAAGGATGGAAGGCTGAGTCAACCTTGAGTCAGTGAGAATTGAACTGCCGAACTGCAGCTAGCAGTCAGCTAAAGTATCCTGCAGTATTGCACTCTATCCACTGTGCCACCTCGGCTCAGGAATAAGCTATGTTCAGCTGCTACAGACTAACTTCTGAATAGTCTCCTAGAAAAGGAGGGAGAACTATAGTGAAGAATGTTTGTAGAAAATTACACATTCAATCCAAGTCATATCCAGTTACTAACAGGAAAGATTGTACTACCACCTTCTAATGGATACAAGGGTATCAAGGTAACTCTGGATGGCTTACAATCATACTTCTATATATCGATATACATTAAAACATAAATAAGTTAAAACCAATGATTAAAATCTAATTACACATGGGGAGGGTGGGGGTAGTGTGGGTGGAGGTGGGATCTGTTGGTACTCAATCAACCACCTCCACTGTGCTCTTCCACTATTGAGACTCCAAGCCAACTGACACAGCCAGGTTTTGGGCCCTTATGAAAGAATAGGAGGGTTGCAGCCAATCTCACACCAGGGAGGCAAGATGTTCCAGAGGGCAAGTGCCAAGTATAGGTGCTAATTATATTGATGATTCTTTTCTGCACATTTCCTAGTTTTACAATATCCTTTTGAAGCATAGTGTTCAGTGAAGAGTTTACTGTCAGAGCACTGATAAACACTGATAACTATGAGAATGATCAGAGATTAATTAAAATGGATTAAAATAAAGAAGGGCTTAAGAACTGACATAGGCTGAACCTGCACATTAAAAGAACTGTCAAAGCAATGTTGCAATGTAAAGAAGACATTTCTGTGACAAATTCACTCTCTGAACTATTTATAATTCAATCTGCATGTTAATCTGCCTATGTAAGTTATTTGCTTTGTTCCAGAATTATTAAAAATGTTCATTCAGTATAATTTGGATTTAATTACTACCCTCCCACCTTGTCAATTATGACTGAAATTGGACTAATCAGCCAGACAGCTCGAATTATGTATTTATTTAGTCATAAGCTCTCACATTCCATAATTAGATGGATGGATGGTTGGGAAAATCTTAGGAAAAGTTATTTACAACAAACAATGAGTGGCCCAAAATCAGGTTTGTGATGGAGAATAAGTATGAAACATTACAATGCCTTTCAGTTGAAATCCAAGGCCCTTTCTCCTGCAGTATAAAATGAAGAGTACATTATAAAAATTATCCTTGACATAGCTCAACTCACTTTCCTAGTCCTGTTACATTGCCGCATCATGGTGGAAAAGATGCTTCAGAGAAGAATGAGCAAAGAACACTATGTACGTACACTAAGACTATTCATTTCTAGCAGGCTCATCTAAGGCATGAGAGTCATCTCACCTGCCCAGCTAAATCAAGCAGGTACCTATATTTTTGTAGAAGAAACATAGGAGGATGCTAGAGGCAGATGATCATTTCAGTGACAATGACAAAGACACAGTTTCATTTCATGCTGTGCAAGTGATTGCAATAGATAATTACTTCTGTATTCTATAAAGAACACAATATTGCATGGATAGTTAATATAATGTGATTGATAATATAATATGGGATGAGGAGCTTCTCAGATCAGATGCAGAGGTGGTATTCTGCCGGTTCAGACTGGTTCTCCCACACTGGTAATGGAAATTGTGGGTGCCCCCTCATCCCGGTTCTATGCCATCCCATTTAGGCACTTTTTTAAGCTAAATCACAGAAGGCTGAGCGCATGCACATAAGGTTGAGTGCATGCACGGAAGGTTGAGCACATGCGTGGATGCATGTGTGCTCACATTTGCAAGCCAGTAGGGAAGGCAAATGAATAGTACCCCTGGCTAGATGGCATTCAATGTGCTACTGAGAAATAACCGAGGATCTTTCAGGAGTACTAATAAGGTTATGGTATTTATTGTATGGTTAGATTCAGAGGTGGGTTGCTCCTGGTTTGGCCTGGATCAGGCAAACTGGTAGTAGCAGCAGCAGGAGGCTCTGCCCACCTGCCCGGATGCTTCTGTGCATGTGCACTATGCACGACCGGAAACACACATGAGCGCACCCAAAACAATAGTAAAAAAATTGGCAACACACCACTGGTTAGATTGTAAAGCCCTTTGGGATGACACAAACAGACAGAATATGGTAAAACAGAATGATGCCAGGTCAGCAAAGAAACGACAGAAGATACATACTTCTTATGTATTCAGGCTATATGCTGAATATATTGTGAGAGGTGCTCAATTGGAAAAAGTTGAGTGTGGATTTAAAACTGAAGACAAAAACATGATCATACTGATGAAAATATAAATAAGAACCAGTTTGGTCTAAGGTTAAGGCACCAGGCTAGAAACCAGGAGACCTGGGGTTCTAGTTCTGCCTTAAACATGAAAGCTAACTGGGTGACTTTAGACCCCTTTCAGCCCAACCACCTCATAGGGTTGTTGTGAGGAAGATAGGGGGAGAAAGGAGCATTAGGTAGATTTGCCACCTTGATTTATTTGTAAAGATAACAAAGACATAATAAGAATGAGCGAATGAATGAATGACCAAATGAATATGCAATATCTAATAATAAATAACAAGGAACAGATTGAAAAAAATAGGATCAGAATTAAATATAAAGAAAACCAAATTAAAAACTACAGTATGAATCCCATCCTTAGAACTGAAAATGAAGAAATTGACGTGATGCATAATATCTGCCTTTTAGGATTGATTATCAACAATAAAGCAACCAGAAGTCAAGGAACCAGCAAGAAAACAATAAAAGCAGAGGAAAAGTGATTTAGATTTTGTGACATACCTATCTTTACAAAGATCAAAAGCCTGAAGGCATGGTTTTGCCTGTGACTTCATATGGAAGTGAAAGTTGGATTTTGAAGATGCACAGTAGAAAGAGTGTTGATGCTTTCGAACATTGTTGTTAGAAAAGACTCTTGGGAATATCATGAACATCCAAGAAACAAACAAATGGATCATCGAACAAATCAATCCAAAACTCTTACTCAAAGCACAAATTACCAGGATTAAATTTTCTTGTAGAGAACACATTAAATGGAGATCCAGCTCCTCTGAGGAATCTATAAAGCTGAGAAAGGAAATACAAGTCAATGATAAGTCATCAGGAGCAACTTGGATGGATTCCATTAGAATGGTAATGGGTGCACCAGTGGAAGACCTGAAGGCACATGCTAGGGTTACATCATCCTGGAGAAAATATGTGTGGTTCTAAAAGTTGATAATGACATGATGACACACAATCAATCAACAGGTGCATAATTGTAAACTTCAGTACGAGGTTTGACTTTATGGTTAAAATTAAATTAAATGTGGTCTTCCGTACTCATTCCCACACTTAAACATTTCATAAACTTTGTAGATATAAAGGTAAAAGTCCAGTTATCTCCTACACTAGGGGTGGTGCACATCTCCGTTTCTTATATAATTTGGTTTTAAACTGAAGTTTAAAGTTGCCATTGTCTTTTAAAAAAGAGGAACCACTATGCTTATCAAAGTTGAATGGCTAAGAATACATAATCTTTTCAGTCTTAACTACTGATTAACATATTTTGACTGTAACAAGCCATTTTAACAGGAATAGTTGATAGTCATATTGAAAATGCCAAGGCACCCACTAATATGAAAAAAAATATTGTTCTCTACCAGATCTTTGAAGTTGTTTTTCCTTGGTGATAGGCTTGATTTAGTAAAGTAGACTTAAAGAAAGAAAACATTCTTTCAGCAATGTTTTCTGGTCCTTCTGATCCAAATTTCTATGTAGAAATCTGGATTACTGTCCTTTCTTTTCCAAACTGATATGTTTGGAAACTATTAGAAAATTCAAAAACTACTAAAAATAGAAATGCAAACATGCAACCACAATTCTGCCTTGAATCAAAAAGTTTATTTTTTCATGGTTAGTTCAAACAAGAAAAATGCCAGAGATTTATACCACTACTTCAGTAATACTGTGCTTACTTATAAGTATTGCAATACGGTCAGAAATAGCAGCTACCTGATCTCACCCATCATTTTTATACCTTTTTGTCATCTCCCTTGTTCCTAATTGGAATATTACTAGAATTAACTTCCTCATTTTACAGGGTCCTCCCCTTACCACACTTTAATGTGTCTAGCTAAGATTTCCTGTCCCTGTATTTTCACTTCCTCATTCACTTGATGTTCCATACAGTCTATTTTTGAATTATTTCAAAACTGATTATACAGCACTTTATAAAACTTTTAGAAAAAAAATTACATTTTTATATGCAAGCTACAATATGCCAATTTATAAATCTCCTAAGAAAGACACAGGCCTACAAGAGCATAAGTGCAAATTCAAGCAATATAGATACAGGAGGACTCTTTCTTCTCACACTGTCCATAAGTAAAAGGTAAAGGTTCCCCTCGCACATATATGCTAGTCATTCCTGACTCTAGGGAGCGGTGCTCATCTCCGTTTCAAAGCCGAAGAGCCAGTGCTGTCCAAAGATATCTCCGTGGTCATGTGGCCAGCATGACTAAATGCCAAAGGCGGATGGAATACTGATACCTTCCCAACAAAGCTGATTCCTATTTTCCTACTTGCATGTTTACATATTTTCGAATTGCTAGGTTGGCAGAAGCTGGGACAAGTAATGGGAGCTCACTCCCGGCACTAGGAATTAGAACAGCTGAATTGCCGACCTTCTGATTGACAAGCTCAGTTTCTTAGCCACTGAGCCACCATGTCCCTTATACTGGCCATACAGACTAGCATATAGATTGCTTCTGGATGGTAGATGTCCAAACTGATAGGCTGGTATTTTCTTCATCTGAAATTAGGAGGAAAGGTCTTGTTGGTTCTATCATACTGTAGCTACATTGACTGCAGAAGGGCATGTTTAAAATGCTTCGATTCCTGAAGCAAAGAAGCAAAAGATACCCCTAGCCTCAAGTACTGCATTTTAAAATATGAAATTGCTAAATAAAATCTTCAGAGTATTAAGAATATAAAAGCCAAACAACCTCACCCATACAAGCTTATGCATTACCAGATGCATAAAATGAATGTGTATGTATGTGTGTCTATGTATATGAAATATATTATCTCTCCATAAACATGAGAAGTATGCAACCAACAAGAGTATAACTTTTTTGTTTGTTACAGCAAAAACTTGATTAGATTTGCTAAGGTCATTTTCAAAGCTAATGAAAACTGTTAGACTGAGTGCATTAGACTAGTTTCAGAGGACCAGATTAACAAGAGCAGAGCCCCAGGGCTCATTTTTTAAATATATGATAATGAAAGTAATAAATAAATAAATAAATAAATAAATAAATAAATAAATAAATAAATAAATAAATAAATAAATAAAAATAAGTAACTAAGTACTTGACTTAGAACAATCAACTCATGTATTTTCTCCGAAAAGAATATGGAAGTGAAATTGAAAGCTCAAAGGAGGTATAACTTTTGCCTGGCCCAATATAATATACAGAAATTAAATGAAATAAGCTTTCCTGAAAAAGTGAGACATAATCGCTACAAATTCTAAATTATAATAACATTAACAAAATCACTATCAGTCAATTGCAAAGGCAGCGTTACTTGGAACAGCTTACATTTTGCAACAATGCCATCAAAACAACATCTGCCTATCTCAGGTCCTTGGAAGATCTTGATAAGTGGATAAAAATGACAAATCCATCTAAACATTTGGCTGATTGTGCAACCAATACTAATATAATTTATTAAGTTTCTATGCTGCCCAACTCTCAATGACGCTGGGTGGCTCATAACTATGGAAGAAATTGCAATCAAATCAATGATAAAAGATTCAAGTAAAAAAATATAACACATAAGAATAGACTTAAAAAACAAAAGATAAACATGGAATTTCTGTTGTTAAGTAAATGTTGCACCATTTTACAATCTTTCTTGCCACAATTGTTAAGTGAATCACTGCAGTTGTTAAGTTAGTAACACAGTTGTTAAGTGAATCAGGCTTCCTCATTGACTTTGCTTGTCAGAAGGTCATAAAAGGTGATCACATGACCCTGGGACACTGTAACCATCATAAATACGAGTCAGTTGACAAGTGTCTTAATTTTGATCATGTGAAATGCTGCTATGGTCGTTAAGTGTGATGAATCATCACAACTTACTTTTTCAGAGTTGAAATGAACTGTTGCAAGTGCTTTTCCAAAAGGCAATTGTAGTTTCTTTGTTCTCCCTTTCTTTTGCTTCTCATCCAAAAACCTTCATCGGTTCTGGCTGGTGGGGAGGAGAAAGCAAAGAAAGGATTTGGGGGGGGGAGTCCAGTTGCTTTTTGAAAAAGCATCTTTGAGACAATCATGATCTGGATGACTGAGAATTTCCATAGGCAGTTCAGTTATTTCTTACAAACATGGCTTTCAGAGACAATCCACTGGCCTCTTCCAAAGAGAATGTCGTTTTTCAATACTTTTCTTTCTTTCTTATGGGGCAGGAATTTGACGCCTGGAAACTTTAAATATTAAAATAATTAGAATACTTTGAATTAAGCAAAGTGGATATTCTCTCCGATCCCCCCACCCCCTAATTCCATAAGTGTCCCCTGAGCACTTTCCTTCCAACTGCCTTGTCAAATTTTGATTATCCTCCATTTTGAGGTGCTGACTATGCAGAAATTACAATTTAATCCTGAATACAGGCAAATTTATTACAGGAATAAAAGAGACTGCAAAGTTTCAGGATTGCGCTTCTAAGATACAAGGCAAGAAGCAAAAGGGGGAAAGCATTTCAATAGAGTGTGTCATATTTATATGCACCTCTGCACTTGCAATCCAGTACATGTTCAGCTGCTCTTAAAGGAAAATTTAATATTGGTTGCAAATGTTGGCAGGTGGCTTTCCGGGGGAGAGGCTGCCTGTAAGACCAATTTTAGTATTTTTCAGCAAGACATGAAAGAACACTCTTCATACTTTATATGTTTTCATTTGCTATGGTGCAATGTCTGTTTGGAACAATGCTCCTTCTGCAATTGCATTCTGGCAGAAAAAGGCCATTAAGAAATGTCATTGTCACTTTTCTCTTTTCCTCAAAAAACTCCCTTTGAATAGTGGGGCCAGTGTAACCTAGTCATTCCAAGAACTCATGGGTGAACTTCCACTTGTTTTTTCTGGATTGACTTAGAAAAAAAAATACATAAGAAGAAGGATCCAAAAAATGAAGATTCCCCTCCAAGAGATATGGAGGCCTGGGGAATGAAGAAAAATTGAAAGATGGGGGCAGGGTCACATTTTTCTGAGTTCTTTCCATATTTTTCACTTTATTTTATTTTTTAACTTAAAAAAAAAGGTTTTGTGTTCTTGGCCTGTACTGCTACAACTGTCCACCAACTCTTAAAGCACATTCCTCTATTTAGGAGGTTGGAGGGAAGTGTGTATTTTTCTTTTCCTCTTTCTCTATTATCCTAACACACTCTGCAGGAGCGATTCCATGCTTTTCTAATGTCTGAATAGTACACGATCTCCAACTGGCAGATTTTACATCTCAAGAAGCAGCAGCATAGCTTTCAAAGAAGGAAAAAGTCAACCGAAGCAGTTCCTGATGGGGCAGCAAAGAGTATCAAGAGAAGTGAAGTAAGATAAGAAATTTCAGAACACCATAGTTCTTTTAAAATATCCCATTCAACATAGATCTGTTCAAAATGTTCCAGTCTCCACTTTAACTGGCATGCAAGTCTCTCTCTCTCTCTCTCTCTCTCTCTCTCTCTCTCTCTCTCTCTCTCTCTCTCTCTCTCTCCTTGTCTTATCAGCTAGCTTCAGTAATATTTTTCCCTCTTGACTCAAAGAGGCAACATATGCCCTGCTATGTCAGAAAATAAAAGGGGTATCCTTGTACTTAACAAGACTGATACACTTACTGAGAGGAGAAGTAAGGCAATAAAGATAAAAAGCTTCTAAGCTCCTGCTTAGAATACATGCATTTAATATAAGAAGAAGTGGGATTGCTTGACTCAAGGCTGTGAGAGAGTTAACTAATATAGACGGATTTCAGGTAATCCAAGATATGTGCCAGTTCTAATTGAGGAATGTTGTGTTTTGCTTTCTGACAAAGTTCCAAAGAAAGCTTTGGAAAAGGCAGAGAGTGGTTAAAAGATTTTATGATGCCACAAGTTCCCTATTAAGGCATTTTTTAATTTTCTAATTATAGAGGAATCATAGAGAATTCATAGGCGCCTCTAGCAGAGTGGAGAAATATCATGACATATCATTTAGATATCATTGTGACTTTTTGCTGATGCCTATGATAGGGATTGGGGATGTAGTGGCTCAGTGGCTAAGTCGCTGAGCTTGTCAATCAGAAAGGTCGGCAGTTTGGGTTCAAATCCCTAGCACCGCGTAACAGGGTGAGCTCCTGTTACTTGTCCCAGCTTCTGCCAATCTAGAAGTTCGAAAGCATGCAAGTAGAAGCATGCAAGTAAAAATGCAAGTAGAAAAAATGGGCACCACCTTTGGTGGGAAGGTAACAGCGTTCTGTGCGCCTTTGGTGTTTAGTCATGCTGGCCACATGACCATGGAGATGTCTTGGGACAGCTCTGGCTTTTCAACTTTGAAACAGAGATAAGCACCGCCCCCTAGAGTTGGGAACGACTAGCACATATGTGTGAAGGGAACCTTTACCTATGATAGGGATATGCCGGTCAGCCATTTTCAGCCCTTCTTGAATGTGGTTACATCAATCCGCCTGAATTGGACTTCTGAATTTGTATGAGGGTTCTGATTCCACAGAGCCCCCTATGTGCAAACGTCTCTAGTGGCAAAATCAGACTTCACAAATAAGGCCCAATTTTTTTTCTTACTTGATCTAAGCTTAAAGAACTAACCTAGTGTCAGTGATGATTTGGAATCTCAGTCAAGATGAAATTGATCGGAATTGGAACCAGAATCTAGAAAGTCAATTTCCAGCAGAATATAAACTTCAGTTCCCATCTGGGGATGCGTAATCAAATCCATGATGAATAGAAACTATTATGTGCTGCCTGGTAACCTAGGCAAGTGAGAAATTCAAGCTGTTTGGGGCTTGCTCAGTTCAAAGCTTTACACCAAATGCCAATTGCATTTTGAGTCCACTCTCAGCCATAAGATCATAAAATTCCTATTGTGAAGATAAAGTAAAGAGAAATCCCCATGTAAGTCATTTGGATGTCTCTACTTTAGCCCATTTTCAGTGAAAAGAGATAATTGGAAAGTTGAGCATGCATGGTTCAAGCTAGTTCACCAAACTAAGTTCAGATATGAATTTATACCCAATCCATATCTGCCTTGCATATATAGAATAGAGGAGAGAAGTAGAGTAGAATTCTTTATTGGTCAATTGTGATTGGACACACAAGATATTTGTTTTTGGTGCAAATGCTCTCAGTGTACATAAAAGGACATGAAAAAATACATTTATCAAGAATCATAAGGTACAACACTTAATGATAGTCATAGGGTACAAATAAGCAATCAGGAAACAATCAATATCAATATAAATTGTAAGGATAGAAGCAACAAAATTACAGTCATAGAATCATAAGTGGGAGGAGATGGATGATAGGAATGATGAGAAGATTAATAATAATATAATGCAGCATTGGTGAATGGTTTGACAGTGGTGAGGGAATTATTTGTTTAGCAGAGTGATGGCTTTCAGGAAAAAAAACTGTTCTTGTGTCTAGTTGTCTTGGTGTGCAGTGCTCTCTAGCATCATTTTGAGGGGGAGTTGAAACAATATCCAGTGATCAGTTTGTTTTCTCGAAGTTCTGACGCATCCTGTGTATTTTTTAAAATGCTCAGAGAAACATACTTATTCTTTGCATACCTGGATGCAACTCTGTGAAAAATGCACATTTTTAATCCAACTTCCATGGTAGTGGATCTGCGTACTTGAGAGACCGCCTCCTGCCAATTACCTCCCTACGACCTATAAGATCACATAGATTGGGCCTCCTCCGAATACCATCCGCCAGTCAGTGTCGACTGGCAACTACACGGAGGAGGGCCTTTTCAGTAGCAGCTCCGACCCTTTGGAACGATCTCCCCGTGGAGATTCGTACCCTCACCACCGTCCAGACCTTCCGCACAGCCCTCAAGACCTGGCTATCCCGTCAGGCCTGGGGATAAGATCACAATCTGTCCCCACCCGAATGAAGAATGAATGTTGTGTTCTATTTTACTCTTATGTATTGTTTTATGTTTATTGTTTACACCCCCCTCCCTATTTTATGTAAGCCGCCCTGAGTCCCCGCGGGGAAAAGGGCGGCCTATAAATATTAATTTAAAAAAAAAACCTTTTCCAAGGCAGAATTATTATTCTGACCAATTTTTGAACAAGAAACAGTTTATGATGGATGTTAGTCAATTGCATATGAATTTCATGCCTGGTCCAACTCTTTCGAAATAAACAAAGGAGTTGAATAAAAAAAATACATATGGAGACACATAGTAGTGGACTCTATGAATGGATTATGGATTATGCTGGTGGATCACTCTATTTGGTTTTAAAGAAATAGTTAGGAATTTATCTGACATCCTTGAATCACTGAAATCCTGGCATCGCTCGCACATGAGAAATGATGTGTAATGTCAGATGTTCCCTATTCAAAGTGAGACAACTAATCTGTTGTCTTGAATACAAAGACAGGGTAGAAATAAATAGGCTTTCCTGAAAGATCACACCAGCCAATATCTGTTGGATGTTTTATGCCCATACAGTCTTAAAAACTAGTTCAAAAACTTTCTTTCTTCAATTTGTTTTACTGATACACTACTTTCTATTGCCATTGATTGCTATTGTTACTGTTTGGCTGAGGGGAATTCTGTTTTGAGTCAGGATCATTGCTGCTTATAAAGTTGCTTGGTTTTTTTTCTTGGGCAATGTCAATCCTCCATTCAAAGTAGCATGGGAATACCCACCAATTTATTTAGATACTTGCAAATCCAGCTGCCATTTTCTGTTCTGATGGCCCTCAATGACCACTTCCCATTTATATTTCAAGACTCAGGTGTTTGTCATGTTGGAGGCTGAACTTGAGTGAAAAATGAATTTAGAATCAACTCTTGCTATAATATATTTTCAAATCAGGCAGTTGAGAAGCTATTAAATTAATACTTCTGGGGGCATAATACAAACCAATTCAAGGAAAACCTTGAATGTTTAGAAGCATCTAACAGCAATTTTACAAAACAATACTTATTCTATCAGGCTAAGCTCTCTATTGCTTAGATATAATCACTTCATCAAAGCACTAGCTTATATCTAGGATGATTAATGAAGTATTAAGAGGACTTTGCAGAAAACTTTTTTTTGCATCTTTCAGGATTATTTGAAGCATACCCACTCATAGTTTAGGTCTCACTATGCAGCATTACCGATGCAAAGGCAAATAACAGGGATGGAGAATGGCAGTTGGTCTTACCTGTACTGTATGTTTCAGAGAAGGTGTGGGAAGAGTAACACATGGGTGTTAACCCAGCCCTTTTGCCCTGGAGTCTGAGGTAAATCTTGAGGCCACACCTCCGATCCTCCTTCTGCTCTCCCAGATGGTCGTATCAGAGCACCTGGAAGGAAGGGACAAAGAGCAACGCAAGCACACGTCCTTCCTATTTGGCCCTGACTGACCACTGAACTAACTCAGACCCCTGGCATGGGGTGCCCTAAATGAGGGGGGGAAGTGACTCCTCCCACATCTTCTCTGAAACATACAGTTCAGGTAAGACCAACTGCCAGTTTCCAGAGTGAGGTGTGGGCACGGGACATACCAAAGCTAGATGCCCTAGGGAGGGATCAATGGGCCTGAGCCCCTCAAGAGTCTAAGACTCCTTGCAGAACCCTCCTACCAAAGGCCACCTCTGCGGAGGCGTAAGCATCTAGGCGGTAATGCCTAATGAACGGTGAAGGAGATGACCAGGCGGCGGCCCGGCAGATCTCCTCTATGGGGGCCTGGGTGGCCCAGGCTGCTGAGGTGGCCGCACTTCTGGTGGAGTGCGCTGTGATGCCCTCTGGAACCTGAATTCCCCATGCCTCGTAGGCCTGTGAAATGGCCGCCCTGATCCACCTGCTGATGGTGGCCAGGGAAACCTTAGCGCCTCTGGTGGACGGTTGATATGACATGAAGAGGGCTTCTGAACACCTAAAGGGTGCCGTGAGCTTCAGGTAGATGCGCAAGGCTCTTCTGACATCCAACCTGTGCCAAGATCTTTCCCTATCCCTGGAGGGCTGTGGACAGAAGTCCGGCAGAACTATCTCTAGAGCCCTGTGGAAGGGGGAATTGACCTTGGGCATGAATGCGGCGTCCAATCTGAGGATGACCCGGTTCTCTAGGAAGGTGCAGAGGTCTGCTCTGCTGGAGAGGGCGTTGATCTCAGATACTCTCCTGGCCGAGGTGATGGCAACCAGGAAGATGACCTTAAGGGTCAGGAATTGTAGGGAAACTTCCCTCAGGGGTTCGAATGGTGCCTCCATCATTGCCTGGAGGACCGTGGGTAGGTCCCAGGTAGGGAATTGATGGACCACTGGGGTTTCAGATTCACCGCTCCCTTAAGGAAGCACTTAAGGAAGGACTTAAGGAAGGACCGGATGTTGGGACAAAGGAGGAGCATCACCCCCCCAGGACCGTGGAGAGAGCAGAGACCTGTCTTCTAAGAGTGCTGGGGGCCAAATCCTTCTCCAGACCTTCCTGTAGGAAGTCTAGAACCTGGGTACCGAGGCTGAGGCAGGAGCGATGTTCTTTGCCTTACACCAATCAGCAAAGGCCACCCATGAGGCGTTGTGGTGGATTGCCTCCTGGACGCCTCAGTGGTCCTAATGACTTTTGAGGAGAAATTGGCCCCTCTCAGCTGTTCCCGCTCAATCGCCAGACGGTCAGATGGAGCCACTCCGGATCCGGGTGCTCCAGTGACCCTGGTGTAGGGACACCTCCCCCAGGGGGATCCTCCAGTGGGGGGCTGAGACAGCTCCACCAAGTCTGCTAGCCAGGGGCGGCATGGCCAGAAGGGAGCACTAGTATCATCTCTGCTCCCTCTGACAGCCTCCTCAGAACCCAGGGATGAAGGGAAGAGGGGGAAAGGCGTAGAGTAGACCTGGTGGCCATCTGCAGCACAAGGCATCCGTGTCCATGGCTTCTCTGGACGGGAACCTTGATATGAAGTTCGGCAGCTGGGCATTCGCTGGGGTCGCGAAGAGATCCACTTCCAGGTGCCTGAACCTCTTGCAGATCTGCCAGAAGACACTGGGATGGAGCTGCCATTCTACATTGTCAACCGTCTCCCTGCTGAGCCAGTCCGCTTGCTGGTTCTCTGTCCCGGAGATGTGTTCCACTCTGATGGACTGGAGATGCCTCTCTGCCCAGTTTCCTAACCGGAGGGCCTCGTCACGAAGGGCCTTGGAGTGGGTGCCCCCTTGCCTGTTCACATGGGACTTGGCTGCCATGTTATCAGTCAGGACCAGGACATAATGACCGGTCGCCGTGGCCTTGAAGTGTCGTAGGGCCAGATGGATGGCCCTGAGCTCCAACCAGTTTATGTTGTTGCGTAGATCTGTTGGAGTCCAGCGGCCCTGGGCTATCTGGGTCTCCAGGTGTGCGCCAAAGCCGAACAGGCTCGCGTCCGTCATGAGAACCTTCTTTGCTGGTTCCTTGAAGAGGCATCCTCTGTCCAGTGCTGGGGTCAGCCACCAACGGAGGGAGAGCAACACCTGGGGTGACACTCGAACCTTGAACTTGGCGTCGCTTGTCCCTGCCTTCTGGTATGGAAGCAGGAACCACTGAAGCTCCCTGGCGTGTAGGCAAGCCCAAGGCACGATCCCTATACAAGAGATGAATTTCTCAAGGAGCCTGGAAATTTTTTTTAAAAAATTTATTTATATGCCGCCCTTTTCCCTGTGGGGACTCAGGGCGGCTCACAATCCAAGAGGGAGGGGGAGACAAACTTTTTAACATATAAGACAATACATAATTAAAAAACACAACATTCATACCATTCGGGCGGGTTACAGTCTTAGCCCCAGGCCTGATGGGATAGCCAGATTCTGAGGGCTGTGCGGAAGGTCTGGAGGGTGGTGAGGGTACGAATCTCCACGCGGAGATCGTTCCATAGGGTCGGAGCTACCACCGAGAAGGCTCTCCTCCGCGTAGTTGCCAGTCGGCATTGACCGGCAGATGGAACTCGGAGGAGGCCTAATCGATGAGATCTAATAGGTCGCGTGGAGGTAATTGGCTGTAGGCGGTCTCTCAAGTACCCAGATCCACTACCATGTAAGGCTTTATGGGTGACAAGTAGCACCTTGAAGCGCACCCGGAGATCGACAGGTAGCCAGTGCAGCTCGCGGAGGATAGGTGTTATGTGGGTGAAGCGAGGTGCACCCACAATCGCTCGCGCAGCCGCATTCTGGACTAGCTGAAGTCACCGAATACTCTTCAAGGGCAGCCCCATGTAGAGCACATTGCAGTACTCCAGCCTAGAGGTCACAAGGGCACGAGTGACTGTTGTGAGAGCCTCCCGGTTCAGGTAGGGGCGCAACTGGTGCACCAGGCGAACCTGGGCAAATGCCCCCCTGGTCACAGCTGACAAATGGTGTTCGAAAGTCAGCTGTGGGTCCAGGAGGACTCCCAAGTTGCGGACCCTGTCTGAGGGGTATAATGTTTGACCCCCCAGCCTGAGAGGTGGAATACTTGCCGAATTGGTGGGAGGGAAACACAACAGCCACTCGGTCTTATCTGGGTTGAGCACGAGTTTGTCATCCAGTCCCTAACAGCTTCAAGTCCCTGGTTCATCACGTCCACCGCTTCATTGAGTTGGCACGGGGCGGACAGATACAACTGAGTATCGTCCGCATACTGGTGGTATTTTATCCCGTGCCGCCGAATGATCTCGCCCAGCGGTTTCATGTAGATGTTGAAAAGTAGGGGGGACAAGACCGAACCCTGCGGCACCCCATATGTTAAGGGCCTAGGGGTCGATCTCTGCCCTCCAACTAACACCGACTGCGACCTGTCCGAGAGGTAAGAGGAGAACCACTGCAAAACAGTGCCTCCCACCCCCACCTCCCGCAGTCATCGCAGAAGGATACCATGGTCGATGGTATCGAAAGCCGCTGAGAGGTCAAGGAGAACCAGGATGGAGGCGAAGCCTCCGTCCCTGGCTCTCCAGAGGTCATCGGTCAATGCGACCAAAGCGGTTTCTGTGCTGTAGCCAGGCCTGAAGCCGGACTGGAATGGGTCAAGATAGCTAGCTTCCTCCAAGGACCGCTGGAGCTGAAAGGCTACCACCTTCTCAACAACCTTCCCCACAAAGGGGAGGTTGGAGACTGGACGATAATTGTTAAGAATGGCTGGATCCAAGGATGGTTTCTTCAGGAGGGGTCTCACCACCGCCGCTTTAAGTGCGGGGGGAAAGACCCCCTCCCGAAGGGAGGCGGTAACGACCGCCTGGATCCAGCCCCGTGTCACCTCCCTGCTGTTGGCAACAGCCAGGAGGGGCACGGGTCCAGTACACATGTGGAGGCACTAAGAACTACAGGGACAGAGCGTAATTTGCGAACCTCATGGATCAGCTGCACAATGCTATCTTTTTGCTCCTGGGGAAGGAAAACCTCCCCCGACACTGAATCTATAATAGATCCGAGGTGCTGGAGTCTGGTAGATGGGACCAGCTGGCTCTTCTCTAGATTGATAGAGAACCCCAGGGACCTGAGAGTGTCGATGGTGATCCCCAGGTCCTGCCTGGCAGTGTCTGGGGATCTGGCTAGGACGAGGATGTCATCTAGGTTACAAAACAGTCAGACTGGGAAGGAGTGCAGGTGATCTGCAGCTGCAGCCAGCACCTTGGTAAAGGTCCTGGGGGATGAGGCCAGCCCGAAGGGTAGGGCCCTATGCCCTCATGGGAGAACCTAAGGAACCTGCGATGTTCCGGGGCGATTCTGATGTGAAGGTAGGCCTCCGTGAGATCAATGGAGGCCAGGAAGTCACCCTGTCAGATGCCGTCTAAGATGGATTTCAGAGAAGCCATCTTGAACCTACGGTAGACCACCCTGGAATTGAGTAGTTTAAGATCCAGGATGGCTCTTCACGACCCTGAACTCTTGGGGACCAGAAACAGGTTTGAATAGAATCCAGAACCTCTCTCCCCCTCTGGGACCTTCTCTATAGCCCTGATATCTAGTAGGTGTTTGATGGCCTTAGCCTTAAGGGCCCGTTTGGCCGGATCAGCAGAGAAGGCGAAGGTGCAGAACCTGTCAGGGGGTTGTGAGCGGAACTCCAGCTGTAACCTGAGCTTAACAGTCTGGAGGACCCACTCATCTGAGGTGATGCGCTCCCAAGCATCTGCGAAAAGGGAGAGGTGGCCGCCAATGGGGTGATCCATGGATGGGTCACTTGAACCTGTGGAATGGGCGACCACCCCCTCCTCGAAAGGGCTGCTTGCTCTGCTGTTGGCACCTGAATCTGTCCCTAGAGAAGTGTCTATCCCCTTGTCTGTGAAATCTGGGGGTCTGGTACCTCTGGACGTCCGATTCAGGCTGGTGGTAGAATGTTCTCCTGGGATAGGGAGCATGTCGGTGATCCGACCATCTGGTCTTTTTGTTTTTGTCCTCTACCAGAAGCAGGTCCAGCGAGGCACCAAATAGCTTGTCCCTGGCGTAGTCTGCTCCTGCTAGGTGCCATTTGCCTCGGGACTCCGCCTGCCAGTGGCACAACCACAGCAAGCGCCTGGACGCTACGGAGGAGGATAAGGCTCGCATACTTAACTGCATCCAGGGTGGCGTCAGCAGAGAATTGCGTGGCTGCCAGCACCTTCGAGATGTCCTGCAGCAGTCGCACCTCCGTAGCCGGTCTTCTGTCTTTCAGCTGTTCCAGCCACAGCACAGTGGATCTGTTAAAAAAGGATGCAGAAGCGGCCGCCCTAATGGCCCAGGTTATTGCATGAAATGTTTTACGCAACACAGTCTCCGCCTTCTTATCCTCTACTTTAAGGCAGTTTGCAATGTCTCCCGTCACCATGGTTGAGGCTGAGGCTAGAGTGGCGATCGGGTTGTCCACCTCCGGTAGCTGGAGTGCCTGGGCAAAGGTAGGATTGAGGTTATAGAACCTCTGCCCATTGCCCCCGGATTGGGAAAGGATCCTGGTTTAACCCAGTGAGATTTTAGGACCTCCATGAACATCTCTGGAGTTGGAATCTCCTCCTTCTCTACCGGGGGTCTATGGAAGGGACCCTTCTTACTACTCTTGCTGGTGCTAGGCGTGGCAGTGGCCGGCCTGGGGTCTGGTGGGGGATCCAGGTCTGCACTGGCCCTGGCCTTCCGGAGTAGGGAACTAAATAAGGAGGGGGGAAAAGGCCAGTGATGTTGGGGGCCTCTGTAGACTGAGCATCCTCATCCTCAGAAAACCCCAACTCCTCCAGCTCTCCTTCCTCTAGATCTGAGGCTTCACTGGCAGTGGAAGGGGATCTGGGCTCTCTGGCAGCAGAGGCTCTGGAAAGGGTCTGATGGTCCCTGGGCTGGTCCCGGGAAGATCTATGCTGGGGCCCCTGGGGCTGATGCTGCATACCAGAAGCCATCACTTGAACTAAGGCCCTGGCTAAAACCTCCTGAAAGCTCTCAGGTAGCTCTGGAAGGGCAGGGCGGAGCTCTGGGGGTTGCAAGTGGTCCCTTGCCTCTGGCGAGTCTGTGCCTTGCTGGGCTGGGGACCCTGCGACCAAAGGGATCCCCCCTCATCTCAGATGAGTGTGTAGGTGAAAGAGGGGGTGAAATGGAGCTGTGCCTTCTGCCTGAGCTGCTGGGGGAGCCAGGGGAGGTCGCCTGGATCTCTACCAATGTGGGCAGCCTGCAGGGGGGACGTGATCTGGAAGGCAATGGGCTAATAGTGGCCCTGAACCTTCTTGGGGAGGCCCTGGTGACTTGACCTCCCTGGGAATGGGGCTCCTTACTGGATGCCCTGGAGTTTCCTCTTTTGCTGGGGGATCTCCCTCTGGGGCCCTGGGAAGCTCCCTTAGAAGGCCCCTCACCTGGATCAGAGTCCCCTGGTCTTGGGCCCGCACCCCCGCACTTCGCTGTCTCCGCCATAACACTCACAGTTCTGTTGCTCATTCCCTCCTCATTCTCTGCCGGCTGATCTGCTCTGTGTGATGCTCGTGTCTCCTTTCCCAGCTGCCGATCCACGACTCGAGCACCGGCCTGCACCAAGGCTTCTAGGCCTTCTGCGGATCCACTGGCAGAATAGGGCCACTCTAGGCCTCTTCCGGCCTCCTCAATGCCTTCTGAGCGCTTTTGGCATCCACAGGAAGAACGCGCTTGACCACATGCTCCTTTCAAGATGGCAGAGGACCAAGATGGCGGCCGCTAGTCTGTGGTCCGATTCCCTGCAGCTTGGGAGCGTTGGGGGAAGATCCGTCAGCTCCCCGGTCCTCAGCTGGGCTCCTGGGTGCGAAGAGGCCTCCAAACGGCCCGCACCGCTCCCTTTGCCCTGTTATGTGACCGTCCGGTCGCTGGGGATCGCGCTAGCCGGCAGCGTGGCTGGCTAGCAGCTCAGACCACAGCAAGAGGGGTGAATAATCCACAGAAGTCTTCCTTAAAGAAAAAACGCTGTAAAGGAAAAATCTAAAAGGTGTAAAAAAGGCTCTAAAAATCCTAGGGAAAGATGCTGAAGCCTGTAGAATCCTGCAGGATTCGTAGAGGCTGCTAATCCTTAGGAAAAGCCTGAAAGGAAAAAAAATTAAAACTTCCAAGTGAGGGAGAG
The DNA here is from genome assembly GCF_009769535.1 of Thamnophis elegans. NCBI lineage: Eukaryota > Metazoa > Chordata > Lepidosauria > Squamata > Natricidae > Thamnophis > Thamnophis elegans. Next base: position 62,729,598 of record NC_045543.1, on the reverse strand, counting down.
TCAGGAAAACACTCCTTCTGGGCTGGAGTCTGAGGTTAATCTGGGAGAGCAGAAGGAGGTGTGGCCTCAAGATTTACCTCAGACTCCAGGGCAAAAGGGCTGGGTTAATACCCATGTGTTACTCCTCCCACACCTCACTCTGGAAACAAACAGGCTTCAACTTAACTTTTGTGAGGCTGACTCTGGTTTTGGGGCTACCTGGTTCTGGGGACTTACCATCTGATATTCTGGATGAAGTTGTATTACTCCAACAGAACTTGTATGAAATTTGGAAAAGAACACGTAGAACCGTTCAAGTTTGTTTTGTGCATCAGTTGGGTCCATTCTTATACTGGGAGGTTCCTCTCATTGTCATTCAAGCCTTGTTTATCTCCTGAATGGACTACTGCAATGTGCTTTATGCAGGGCTACCCTTGAAGTACACCTGACAGCTACAATTAGTGCAGAATTCAGTTGCATGGGAATTATGGCCACTCCCTTGAGGGACACACATTATACCCCTGCTCCATGAATTGCATTAGTTGTCAATATGCTGCTGAGCTCAATTCATGGTGCTGGTGATGACCTATAAAGCCCTCTATGACATGGATCAGAGTACCTCAAGGACCACATTCCTGGCTGTGTCTATTTTATTCCATTAGGTTCAGTAGGAGAGGCATGCTTCTAGATCCATTTGCTAGAAAATATCATATGTTGGGACCTAGGAAGAAATCTTTTTTGTGGTAATATCCATCTTGTGGAACATCATCTACCCAGAGATTGGATTAACCCCAACCCTACTGGACCTTTTAAAGGCTTTAAAGACATGGCTTTAAGAAAAGGAGTTGCAGATTCCATTTTCCATATAGCATTCCAGCCCTTCAGCTTACCTTTCATCCCTTTTTCTGGGCAAGCACCCTTCCAAACCTATCCAAGTGACTATCCAAGATTTTTATCCTCTGAGAATGTCTATAAGGTTTCAATAGAGCTCTAAGATATTATCCAAAATGAGGATGACACATTGTTATGCAGCATGTAGGGCAGAATGTAACATCTGGCATTGGAAGAATAATACAAACAATCTCATAAGAAAAGGACCTTAGTAGGAATCCAGGTAGATGTTCTGGGAACAGGAACCAGAAATGGATCTCTAAATTTTCATATGGTACCTTTTTTTCCAGAATGCTGGGTATCTGTAAAATGTGTTTCCCTCCCGCTAAGATATAGCTGTTTCTTAGATAAGCTGTACATTCAAGTAACTATGTGAGACAATGGCAACTGAATTAGAAAAGATACAAATCACAGTTTTATGTCCCCAAGATAATTGAAAGTTGGCCACAGTAGAAAGGAACCATCTTTAGTTATTTTGGAGTCATGGGGGCACGTGGTTAGAAAGTAGTACTGCAGGCTACCACTGCTGACTGCCAGCTGCCAGCAATTCAATAGTTCAGATTAACAGCTCAAGGTTGACTCAGCCTTTCATCCTTCCGAGAGGTGGGTAAAATGGGACACAGATTGTTATGGGCAATATGCTGACTCTGTAAACTGCTTAGAGAGTGCTGTAAAGCACCATGGAGTGGTGTATTAGTCTAAGCACTATTGCTATTTATCTATAAACATCCAGCTTCTGAGCTGAGCAACGAGTTTTGAGCAGATAATTTGAAGAATGAAATATTTGCTCCAGACAGATTTATTTTCAGTAACAGAATAACATAACGTACATTTGGGTAAAAAAATATTCTGATTTATTTATTTTTCATTAAAATCAATGGACCCGACCCTAAATTCATATTGGTAATCCAGGTCTAGGTGAAATAATCATGCTTTTCCGAAAGCTTCAATTGATCCTTCAACATGGCAGAGCTTTTGGGAGGGCCTCTTGAACTCTGCAACATTTTCTGCTGAATGCTGCTAATTCTCCCCTTGTGCCTAATTGCAGAGCGGTGTGAAAACAGCAAAGGTTGCTGAAGGGAGGATGGCGCATTGTGCAAATGGTTGGGATTTAGACACCATGCTATGCCAAACATTTCACTCCCTGAAAGCTGTGAAGAAGGATTAGAGAATTTCAAGCACCTTCTCCTTGTTGAGTATAAATGTGATTAATCTTTCTCGAGTACACATTTCCTTTGCAATCATTGTCAGATTAATACAATGGCTAGTTTTCCATCCCTTCCCTTTTTCTTTCCTTTTTTTTTTTTAAAAAAAAAAAAGTTGTGTACAGACAATCTACATGACTTGGGTCCCGCTGAGCGAACAATTTAGTTAGAAAAATCTTAGGGCTGCTGCAAGTAATCCCCCTATATTTAATTGAGAGCACTGCATTTTACAGACAATTTGCCACTGAGACTGTTATTGCAGAAGCTCTCTTCATTTCTGTTCCATGGCCCTGCTGCATTGAAATGGCACAGTAATGGGCCTACAGATTACATGTCACAGTTATCTCGGGAAAAGATGACCTATTTTATCCAAAAATCTCAGTTACCCTTCCCTCACTCTGTTGCAAACCAGTTCAGACAGTCTCATGTAGTTTTTCTCCAAGATGCTGAAGACATGGGGACAAATGTATTTCATTCTCCCAATATTGTTGTTATTCAGTCACTAAGTCGTGACCAACTCTTCATGATGCCATGGCAGGGGTGAGCTTCAAAAATTTTAGCAAGGGGTTTACCCACCATGGCCACACCCATCCTGGTTGCTGGGTGAGTGTGGCCATTGTGGGTGTGGCCTACTCAACCTCTGGCACCATGTGGGGGGTTGTTTTTGCCCTCCCCAGGCTCTGGAGCCTGTCCTGTACTTCCAGTAGGCCCATTTTTCACCACCACCCCCGCACCCTGCACTTACCATTATCCAAAACAGACTGTGTGGGGACTCCTGGGAGGGGCAGGACAGGAGTGGGATTTGGGGGTTCTCCAAACTGCACAGAATCTTAGCTAGAGATTCTCCCAAATCCCTGCAAACCCCCATACCATAGCACCCTAGGCCCCCTTGTCTTCCAATGTCTCCCTAAGATTTCCCAAATTCACATGCATTGCATTGATGACACTATCTAACCATCTCATCCTCTGCGGTCCCCTTCTCCTTTTGCCTTCAATCTTTCCTGACATCAGGGTCCTTCTTAATGAATCCTCTCTTCTCATTAGATGGCCAAAGTATTTGAGCTTCAGCTTCAGTATCTCTCCTTCTAAAGAACAGTCAGTATTATTTCCTTTAGGATTGACTGATTTGACCTCTTTTCAGCGCAATGGACTCTCAAGGATCTTCTCCAGTGCCACAATTTGAAAGTATCAACTTTTCTGTGCTCAGCCTTCCTTATGGTTCAATTCTCATTCTCCCAATAGCTCCCAATAGGAGGAACATTTTAGGCTAAGTCAGCAAGTCAGATTTGTTAAAAAATCATCTCACACTTATGTCTGAGCAGGAATTTGAACCCAGCTTTCCTTGACCTTTGGATTAATGACCCAGCAGCAATTTTTATAAGTAGTGTTGAGCAGAAGTGGTATTCAGCCAGTTCTGATTGCTTCTGGTGAACCAACAGTGGAAACTTTGAGTAGTTTGGAGAACAGGCAAATACCACCTCTGGCTGGCTCTACCCCCATCTATTCACTGTTTCCTGAGCCCCAGCTGATCGGCTGGGTCTTTTTCTGTTGCCCTGCACAGGAGAACAAAGCTGGAAAGCAGGTTAGTGGGATGGGAGGTATGGGGATTTTACAGTATCCTTGTCCTAGAGTGGGGTGGAAATGGAGATTTTTATCCTTCCCCTGCCATGCCCACCAAGCCACGCCCACCAAGTCACACCACGTCCACAGAACCGGTAGTAAAAATGTTTGAATCCTACCTCTGGCATTGAGTAACTGCTATTCTAATTTCTCACAGAGGCAGATGAGAGGAAAACAAAATAGGCCAGTAGGAGGGTGTGGCATCCTAACTCCAGCCCATCCCTTTGGTACATGCACAAGTACAAAAGAGGAGAGGGGCTGATAATGCAACATCACTCCCACCATTCGGACCATTCCTCTCAATACCTTGAGGTCAATGCAAAGTGCCTCTGAAAAAGGGTGCTGTGCAGGCATCACATAAAGATTCTTCCATCCTCATTCCAGAATATGAAAACTTATGCCCTGGTTAGCATTTTCGTGTCGTGTAAAGACTTGACATGCTTTAGTTCTAATGTTTGTTTACTCGTGGAATGTATAGGACTGCACAACTCATTGCCACTTTCAGTGGCTTAAAAATAAAAAAGAGAAGGCCAAACAATTCCATTAAAATAGAGACAAAAGCTTAATTGTGATCAGGAACTTGCAATTATTACTCTCCTCCAGATGGTAACTCCCATCATCCCAGTTCCAACACTGAGAAAGAACATATAAAGTCTATTAGGCCAAGCAAACCTATTAGGAAGTCCTAATGAATTGTCAAGGAAGTCTGCTTCTGCATGGACTAGAAACCCAACACAGAGATTGAGTTCACAGTTTATACTTAGTTATATCATGCTTTATTAAATAAGACAAGCTTGACTTATTTAACATAATGCAATAAACCAAAGCCATAGTTTACTAAATGCTACTAAATAATCACTTGATGCTGTCCAAAAGTAAACAAAACATATTATAGATTAATGCAAGTAGATTAAGGATCCCTATAATTTTCAACTGGTTAAAGTAGTTGCAGAGTTGTTGCTTACGTTTGCTTTAACACACACCTTCGCTGCAGCATTGAGCACTCTATTTATAGCTCCAATAAACCTGAATCGTAATTATGGCAAGTTTAGATTAGCACATAGGTGTTGTCAAAGGTTTAATACTTAACAAGAGACAATAGCAACTACATCATGATTCTTCTTTAGTACATGAATTATTTCACCTTCAGTTTAACGATGCATAAAACTGACTTGCAGCCATTTTGAAGCTGTATTTTATATTGTAGCTCCACACATGCCTTTTATCACAGCAAGTCAAGATTCATTATCTTTCAGTGAGATCTTGAGATGTTTGGAGGAAAAAAATAAAATATGTTGGTGTTCATAATTGCTTTCTTGGATATTTATATTAAACAGTAATGGTTCTGATGCATTAAACTAAAAGAGCCTTGTGGATATTTGAGTTAGAGTAATACATTCATCTCATCCTGTAAAGACATCAAGACAGCTCTTCCTCCTTTGGTGTGCCTTTTATTTACCTTATGAAAGCATACAGATTTTGATTAATTGAACTTTATCACTATACCTAAAGAGAGAAGGTGGGAAAAGGTATCCTTTCAAGAGCCCAGCATTGTTAGAGTGCCTGTTTTGTTTGAATATCTTATTTTGCAAGGCACTGTAATGGAGCCATTGCAGGAGATGACCAAGTTGACCAAGAGGCAGGGGTCATCAGTCATGAGTCCCATTGCGTCCACGGGAGATTAAAGTCCAGTCCACCTTGAATTCCTTTCTTTTCTTAACTCCCACTAATCACACTAATTGCTCACACAAACGTTAGTAGTTCAGATTCTTGTAGAAAGCTTAAGCTTTCAATACATCATTATTCACATTTGAACTGCCTGGATCGCCTGATTCCCTGACGCTTGACAGTCAACTTAGCGGTTTCACTGATCCTCAGGTAGATGATACAGCCAGATCTTGAGGGATCCCTGAAACATTAACAGTGATGGAGCTGACTTCGCTTCAAGGGGAAGAATGTTCCATATGGCGGGCACCACAGTGGAGAAAATCTATCTCTTGGGACTTGTCAGGTTAATTCTGTAGCTAGTGCGATCCCTATCATACTTCTCCTGCCAGATCTGATAGGATGGAAAGTTATAATCTGGGACAGATGATCCCTCAGGTAATCCAGCTCCTATCATTGAAAGATATTAAAGGTTAAACCAGTATTTTGAATTGCACCCTGTAGCAAACTTGCAAACAATGTAGCTTGTGGACCAGAGGAATAATATATGCTATTCTAGAAGCAAACATTAACTGCCTGAACCACTGCATTCTGTGCCAGCTGAAGCGTCCAGATATTCTTCAAGGGCAGTCCCATGAAGAATGCATTACTGTAGTCTAATCGGGATGTGGCTAGGACATGAATGATTGTAAGAAGAACACCCTTCCCCCCAATCTAAAAATGGGTGCAAATGAAGCACAACTTGAAGCTGTGCAAAGGCTCTCCTAGCACAGTGGTTAGAGGCTACCTCTGCTGATTGCCAGCTGCCAGCAGTTCATCAGTTTGGTCCTGACCGGCTCAAGGTTGACTCAGCCTTCCATTCTTCTGAGGTCAGTAAAATGAGGACCCAATATGCTGACTCTGTAAACCACTTAAAGAGGTTGGTAAAGCACTGTGAATTGGTATATAAGTCTAAGTGCTATTGCTATCACTGCTGTTAAGTCCTCGGGGCTACAACACTATTGTAAGACATTGCCGGCTCCTGATTGGCTAAGACGCGAGCAGCCATCCAGCGGGAAAATGCAGCCGTCCTATTTGTTCAGCCATCTGACAGCTCCTATATACAATACAATGCAATGCAATGCAATGCAATGCAATGCAATGCAATGCAATGCAATGCAATGCAATGCAATGCAATACAATACAATACAATACAATAGCAGAGTTGGAAGGGACCTTGGAGGTCTTATAGTCCAACCCCCTGCCTAGGCAGGAAATCCTATACCATTTCAGACAAATGGCTATCCAACATCTTCTTAAAGACTTCCAGTGTTGGGGCATTCACAACTTCTGGAGGCAAGCTGTTCCACTGATTAATTGTTCTAACTGTCAGGAAATTTCTCCTCAGTTCTAAGTTGCTTCTCTCCTTGATTAGTTTCCACCCCTTGCTTCTTGTTCTACCCTCAGGTGCCTTGGAGAATAATTTGACTCCCTCTTCTTTGTGGCAATCCCTGAGATATCGGAATACTGCTATCATGTCTCCCCAGTCCTTCTTTTCATTAAACTAGACATACCCAGTTCCTGCAACCGTTCTTCATATGTTTTAGTCTCCAGTCCCCTAATCATCTTTGTTGCTCTTCTCTGCACTCTTTCTAGAGTCTCCACATCTTTCCTACATCGTGGCTACCAAATCTGAATGCAGTATTCCAAGTGTGGCCTTACCAAGGTATTATAAAATGGTATTAACACTTCATGTGATCTTGATTCTATCCTTCTGTTTATGTAGCCTAAAACTGTGTTGGCTTTTTTGGCAGCTGCTGCACACTGCTGGCTCATATTTAAATGGTTGTCCACTAGGATTCCAACGTCGCTCTCACAGTTACTACTATTGAGCACGGTACCACCTATACTGTACCTGTGCATTTCGTTTTTCTTGCCTAAATGTAGAACCTTACTCTTTTCACCATTGAATTTCATTTTAATAGATAGTACCCAGTGTTCAAGTTTGTCAAGATCCTTCTGTGTCTTAAGCCTATCTTCTGGAGTGTTGGCTATTCCTGCCAGCTTAGTGTCAACTGCAAATTTGATGAGTTCCCCATTTATTCCCTCATCCAAATCATTGATGAAGATGTTGAAGAGTACCAGACCTAAAACAGAGCCTTGGGGGGTACTCCATTGCATACTTCCCTCCATGTAGATGCAGTTCCATTGAGGACTACATGTTGAGTGCAGTTGGTCAGCCAGTTACGAATCCATCTGGTAGTGATGCTGTCTAACTCACATTCTTCTACTTTATCTAGTAGTAGGTTATGGTCTACCTTATCAAATGCCTTACTGAAGTCCAAGTAAACTATATCGACGGCATTCCTCTGGTCCACTATTTTTGTCACTTTATTAAAGAATGCAATAAGATTAGTCTGGCATGATCTGTTTTTGACAAACCCATGTTGGCTTTTGGCTATTACTTTGTTTGCTTCTAGGTATTTGCTAATTCATTGCTTGATTATCTTTTTCAGAATCTTTCCTGGTATTGAACCACATCAGCTCTTTTCTAGTCCTCTGGCAGTTCCCCGGTGCTCCAGAATCTCTGAAAGATATGGTTCAGTGGTTCTGAGATCTCGTCTGCCAGTTCCTTCAGAGCCCTGGGGTATAATCCATCCGGTCCTGGTGATTTGAACTCATCTAGGGTAGACAGGTGCTCACTTACTATTTTTTTCCCTATTTCAACTTGTGTTCCTAATCTGATTTTTGTGGTACTATTTTTGATAGGTTGGACTGTTTTATCCCTTTGTGTAAAGGCAGATGCAAAAAAAAGAGTTAAATAGTTTCTCCCTGTTGCTTGTCACCTTCTTGCCACTTTCTCCCAGCAATGGACCAATTGTTTCCTTAACTTTTTTCTTGTTTTTAACATGTTGGAAGAAGCTTTTTTTGATATTTTTTTTACTTTTGTGGCAAGCCTTTCTAAAGAGCTGTCAGATGGCAAATGTTGCTGTTTGCCTGTTCGGAGTTTGCCTTGCGTTTTTCCCTGTTAATTGTTAGAATAAAGGTTGTCTGTTAATTTTCAACCTGCCTTGCCTCAGTTCCTGCCTGCCTAGTTCTCCATACGGAATAACTGCCACCTGCTCTTTGAGCAGGAGTTATGAGTCTAGGAAGAAACCTAGCAATAGCAATAGCAGTAGACTTATATACCGCTTCATAGGGCTTTCAGCCCTCTCTAAGCGGTTTACAGAGAGTCAGCATATTGCCCCCAACAATCTGGGTCCTCATTTTACCCACCTCGGAAGGATGGAAGGCTGAGTCAACCCTGAGCCGGTGAGATTTGAACCGCTGAACTGCTGATCTAGCAGTAGCCTGCAGTGCTGCATTTAACCACTGCGCCACCTTGGCTCTAGGTTATGCATTGGGTCTGCCTGGTGCAGTGCGACCTGATCCAACCCCAAAGATAGTACAGTCCTAGAACTGACAGGCCCCCAAACCCAAACCCACTCAGTCTTGCCAGGTTTCAACTAAACCCTATCATTCTCCATTCAAATTGTGTGCAAATTGAGCCTGTTTCTATTTTTCAGAAATGTGGAAGTAAAAATGTCCAAGTAGCTGCATGTGTTTAAATATACAGAAAAATATAGAAAATAATTGCTACTTGTTTCCGTTCTGTTGTTCTCATGAGCCCCTTATGTCTCACTTTTTGTCCCAATTTAGCAACTTACCACAGTAACTATTCTACCTAACACTTTCAGAACAACAGCTATTTAATGGGGCAGATCAGCTCTCCAGAGTATCTATGGGTACATTGAAATAAACAGCTATGTGCTGCCAGGTTGTGAGAAAGTTGAACAAAACATTCAGGAAAATATTATATTGAGCACTAAATAACTCTATGCTATTTTTAACTATGCAGGTTAGCAGCCCATTGCTGACCTCAGTGTGGCAAACTTATCCAGGAATCTTATCTTGATGAATTTAGTGCAGCTTATTGTCATGTCAATGGAAATAGAAGCTGTGTAATCCTAAATAGGCATGCAGCTGTAATCTGTCATGGATATCTACGGGAAAGAATTTGTAATATCCATTGCAACTGACCTGCCGTGGCATCAACAATATTACTAAGTAGAATTCACCAGTATCCATCTTTTTTTGGTCAAAGGTTAGGACACCCACAAAAATAACTGTGGGGAAAAAAATGAATCCAGAGAAGAATGTCACAATTGCGTGCAAAAGATCGAGGTTGCATTTATAATATAGGAAAAAGATTACTCAGTGGAAACTATCATTTAAGAGTCTGTCAGAAAAATCTACATAACAAGGAGTGGCCATAAAGACATTTATGTTAAAATGTGTTAACTATATTCATTAAAGGAAACTGCAACAAGAAGAGTGCAGAATTGAATTGTCACAATGGTGCTGGCACTTCTTTGGATTGTGCATACTTTAGACATTACTGCTCCCCCCCCTACTCCATGTGCCTCTGACATGGACATCCATGAGAGAGGCAAGAGGCAAATGATAGCAGGCACATGATAAAATCATCATGCAAATAACAGAATATCAGAGTTTGAAGGAACCTTCGAGGTTATCTAGTCCAACCCTCCCTGATTCTGCAGGCGACCCTATACTAGTGATGGCTAACCTTTTCCAGTGTGAGTTCCACAAATGGGTATGTGCGTGAATGCGGGGGGGGGGACATGCACAGGGGTGATGGGGCACATGTGCGGGGCTGCCCATGCATTGCATTTTGAAGGTTTGGGCATACACACATGCATTTGTGCATGCATTTCCGTGCATAGCACCCTGCACGTACCCCGGCCCCCATGCATGCGCAGCAGAGACCTGACGACCAGCTGGCTGGCAGGAGGCATGCGTGCATGTGCAGTAGAGCTGAACTAGAGCGATGACTCATGTGCCCACAGAGATGGCGCTGTGTGCCACCTGTGGCAAAAGTGCCATAGTTTCGCCATCATGAATGTAAGGTTTGTAAGTTACATTTCTTTTGCCATTATTAAGGACTGAACCATATAATGTTCTTGGTTCTTTTATGCCAACAGACTTCAATTTTATGTTGCTAATTAAGAAATTGTAAAATATATTATTTAAAGGTATTTAATAATGCGCAGAGGATTATTACACACACACATACACACACACACAGTCAGAATATAGTATTAACTTTCATTACAAGCTAGATTGCTGCTTCTATTAACTAGGCTTTAATCTCTATAATTGCGTCTATGTTTCTATGAAGTAAAAGTATACAATTTCATATGTGCTGATTAAAAAATATCATAAGGTGCTTGATAATGCAAATAAGATTCTAAGAAAGATGTATATTTTATTTTGTGCTTTTGGCTTGCTATGCTTGCTAATGCCTTTTTGCAACTGTAAATAGTATGCCTTTTTTTTCAGTTATCTTTTTCTATTTCCCCCCTCTTTATTTCTTATGATGTGGGACCTTCAGATCTTGACATATCTTAGAATCTCAGATATCTTAAACTAGCCTTGACGCAGTGGACCTAGTTCTGGAGAACCAGTAGTGGAATTTTTTAGTAGTTCAGAGAACCGGTAAATACAACTGGTTGGTGAGGAAGTAAAGATGACGGACCTAGTAGACAGAGCATGTGTGAACTGCATTTGGTAGCCATGGCTGCCTCTGCCCTTGATTTTCTCAGCCCTTGTCGTGTAAAAGGAAATTATAAATAAGGTTGGGTGGGGGGAGATGAAAGGACAAACTTCAGACAGATGCAGGGGTGACGGGACTTCCTGGGAGGAGCCTACTGGTGGGGGCAGCAAAAAATCAGCTGCCTCCGAATTCCTGGCTACGTACCTGTTTAGAGGATCTTCCATCTGACGTCTTATCAGGTTTTCTTATCTTTCAGGCAAGAAGGAAAGAAGAAACTGTTTCGCTGGCAAATGCTCTTCGATTTTTGCAGCTTTTGTGCTTGCAAGGAAAGTGGGGCTAGCCCAAGGCAGAACGGCTGTCCGTGCTGGGAACTTCAAACTGCCTTGTGCAGGACAAAGTAGGTCTCCCCCACTCTGCTCAAAGTTTTGTTTGATTTAATCTTATCACGAGCTGAATCCGTTTACTGCGTGGACAATAATTGCTTATCAACATTTTAGCTTCTTTTCTTTTTCTCCTCCGAAAAATTATTTACTCAGAGGCTTTTAAAATGGCGCCGAGCAGGCTGGTTTCTCCGGTAATAACGAACACTTTTTGCTAATCCTCACAAGAATTCAAAACAAAAGAGATTGCTTATCATATGTTTTGGTTTCACAATAGAAGAATTTTACTCCTTCATTAACCTTGCTTATCTGGAAGTTAAATGGTGATGAATCTGCTGAACAGTCTTGTTACAATGTTTACTCACTGAAAGTTTTGCCAAGCCTTAAACTTCAAAATAAAAGCCTCTTTACTTAAAGCTGCATATTCAGGCAATAGAGTTTTATTAACTGCAGGCAGATAAATTTTGAAATGGCCTCAAAACCAAATATTAACTTGAAGTCGTCACCCTCTACTTCCAGGGGCACATCCTCAGTGCCTGGCACAAAGCTGCAGCCTCCGCTTCCTACGCCCCCTGCTGGGGATGTGTTAACGAAAGAATTTTTCCTGAGTAATCTAAGCGAGGCTCTTAATGCACAGACAATTAAAATGGAAGATAAATTTAGAGATAATAGAGAGGAGAGAAAAGAGGAAATAAAAGAAATGAAAGAAGAAATTAAAAGTGAAATAAAAGGACTTAAACAGGAGCTGTATGAGAAATTTGAGGCTAAGGTTGATAAAATTAGAGACGACATGCTGAGTCTTGTAACTGTATTAACAGAACATATTTCTGGAGTGGAAGATACTCTAGAGGTTCTTAATGATGCCAATGCTAACTTGACATTGAAAACAGAGGTGGTGGAACAAAAAGTGGAAAATGCTGAAAAAGAAATTATTATGATACAGTACCGACAAATGGAGTTCGCATTAAGAGTAAGGGGGCTGCGTGAGGAGAAACAGGAGAACCTGAAACAGATCCTATCGGAAGCTTTTGACCGCCTGATGGGAAGACCAGGGACCAACAAAGACTGGCAAATTGACAAAGCTTACCGCGTTAACTCCTGGCTGGCAAAGCAGAAGCAGCTTCCTCGAGACATCGTTATATATTTTACTACAAGAGAGCTTAGAAATATGGTACTGCAAGCGTCTTATAACACTAAGCTTCAAATTGGCGGTCAAGACCTGGCTGTTTTGAAAGAGATACCACCTCAAATGTTAAGAGCCAGGAGAGACTACGCTTTTTTGGTCGAAGAACTCAGAAATCGTCAGATACAGTATAGATGGGATGCACCATTCGGCATCATATTTACATTTGATAAGCAAAGGTACCGCCTCAACTCTGTATGGAAAGCCCGAGATTTTTATTATAATATATTGAAGGCCGGACACCCTGCACCATCTGGACCTAGAGAAAGACCACAAGAAGGACAGGATAGACAGCAAACTACACAACCACCAGACAAGATGGAGCATTTCTCTTCTCTAGAAGTGCAAGGTGCTATGGAACCAAGACCTAGCCGCATGACTACTAGACGTATGGAGAAACAAGCTAAAAAGCAACAGCATCAACAATCATCGGCCATCGATCAAGGAACTACAATAACAAATCTGGAAGCAGTGGGAGGAGCTAGACCTAAGGTTAAACAGGCCGTGCAGGAAGCTCTAAAAATGCTTCAACCAACCAAAGATGACAACTAAGATTTTAACATGGAATGTCAACGGACTGAACTCTCCACAGAAGAGGAAGAAAATATTTCATTATCTCAAACAGTTTAAGAACGATGTAATTTGTTTGCAAGAAACTCATATCAAGTCAACTGATCAAAAATATTTGATCAACTCAAAACTTGGTCAACATTTTGCAGCTTCTGCTATGGAAAAGAAGAATGGTATAGTTGTATACTTAAGAAAAGATATGAAAGCTGAATTAATAGAAGCAGATCCCTTCGGAAGATATATTGCTTTAGACTTAATCTTAGAAGGGAAAAAGACATTACTTTTGGGAATTTATGCTCCCAATCAACAGCAAGATAGATTCTATAGAAATCTTCATGCTAAATTAGTACAGTGGGACTATAGTTCCTGTATACTATTGGGTGACTGGAATGGAGTGATAGACACTAAGAGAGATAAGAAGATTTCCCGCCTAAATACCAAGATGCGAGCAAAGTTACCCAAATCTTTCTTTGACATTATGGATGATTTTGAATTGAGAGATATTTAGCGAGAAAGAAATGCAGAGGAATATGACTTCACTTTCTTCTCGGACAGGCATCAATCCCTCTCAAGGATTGATTTTATTCTAACCACTAATGATTTGCTTTCTAGGGTCAAGAAAACAAAGATTGCAGCTAGGGTCCTTTCGGACCATAACCCAGTTTGGATGGAGTTGGGAAGGGTAGTGCAGGCAAGAAGGTCTTGGAGATTGAATGAAAACTTATTTAGATATGAAAAGTATATTAATGATTGTAAAAAATTACTATCTGAATATTTTGTTTTGAATATGAATAAGGGTACATCTATGGAATTTGTATGGGACGCAAGCAAAGCGTATATGAGAGGAGTTTTGATGAATATAAATAAAACACATAGAAATAAGCAAGGGTTAAAACGAACAGAACTGGAAGAGGAAATTAAGAGAAAAGAGCTGGAGTTAACAATGAACCCAGACGATACAAAGGTTAAGGAAGCTATTAACATATTAAAATCTCAATTTGACATGTTGATCTCTGACCAGGTAGCTACTAATTTATTATATGCAAAACACAATACTTTTTGTAATGCAAACAAACCTGGCAGATGGTTAGCTTATCAGATTAGGAAAAAAAGGAAAACTCGAAATATATCTAAACTGATTTACAGAGGGAAGGAGGTGTTTCAACAGGAAGAGATTCAAAAGGCTTTCTGGGAATTTTTTACAGAACTGTATAAAGGGGATAAAATTAATGGTTTAGACATAGACAAATATTTAGACAAAGAGAAAATACCTTCAGTTAGAGAAGAACACAGGCAAAAATTGAATCAACCAATAACCTCGGGGGAAATCCTGCAGGTAATTAAGCAATTAAAGTCAGGGAAAGCACCAGGTACAGATGGCTTGACAGCGGTTTACTATAAAAACTTACAGTTAGAAATGGTAGAACCTCTTAGAGAATTATTTAATATGATTCAAACGGAAGGTAAAGTCCCTCCATCTTGGAAGACAGCGTTTATATCTTTGATACCCAAAGAAGATCAAGATACTACTCAACCCAAAAATTATAGACCTATTTCATTACTGAATGTAGATTATAAAATTTTTACTAAAATATTAGCAAATAGGTTAATGTTGGTCACTCAACAATTGATACATACGGACCAAACAGGTTTTATACAAGGGAGACAGATGAAAAGTAATGTTAGATTAATTATTAATGCATTAGAATATTTGGGAAAGAACAACCAGATCCCTGCTGCGTTTATATTTTTGGATGCTGAGAAGGCCTTTGATCGAGTTAACTGGCAATTTCTGTTGAAGATACTGCAAAAAATGCAGATAGGAGATAATTTTTTACAGTCAATTAAAGCAATATACCAACAGCAAACAGCACAAATCATAGTCAATGGAAGTTTAACAGACTCTTTTCAAATTGGAAAAGGTACAAGACAGGGCTGTCCTTTGTCCCCATTATTGTTTATTATAACTTTGGAAGTATTGTTGAATAAAATACGGGGCTTGGATGGTTTAAAAGGGATCAAGATTAGGCAGCAAGAATATAGAGTCCGCGCTTTTGCGGATGATTTGGTCATAATATTGGAACAACCGCAGGAATCCAGTATGGTTTTAATGAATACGATTAATCAATATGGTCAAGTGTCGGGCTTTAAAATAAACTTAGGAAAAACCATAATATTAGCTATAAATATGAATATTAAACAAAAGGAAGAATTAGGAGTGATGCTAGGATGTGAGGTAGTTAAAAAAGTCAAATATCTTGGAGTTAACATTTTAACTTCAAATGGGAAATTATATAAGCATAATTATGAACCACTTTGGCATAGCATACAGACAGAGATGAAAAAATGGGAGAAATTGCACTTATCTTTGCTGGGTAGGATAGCGGCAGTGAAAATGAACATTTTACCAAATTTTTTATTTCTTTTCCAAATGTTACCTATACTTAAAAAAGATGCGAACCTTTTAGAATGGCAGAAGGGTATCAACAAATTTGTGTGGGCAGGAAAGAAGCCGAGGGTAAAGATGAAAATAATGCAAGATGTACGTGAGAGAGGAGGATTGAAACTACCTAATTTAAAACTATATTATGATGCAGTGGCATTATCTGTAATTAGTGATTGGATTCATTTAACCAATGATAGAATATTGAATATTGAGGGACACGATCTGGTATTTGGTTGGCATGCTTACCTGTTATTCAACAAAAAATTGGATAAGAATTTTAAAAGTCATATTTTAAGAAATGCTTTATTGCGGGTTTGGAAGAAATACCAATATAAATTAAATGACAGGATACCCATGTGGGCAATTCCTAGACACGCAATTGAAAATATGAATACAGCACAAAAACAGGACAGAATTACTTACAGACAGCTTCTTACCTCGGAAAGGGGGGTATTACAATTAAAATCTTTAGAGGTATTAAAAGAGGAGAAGGTAGTTCAAACATGGTTCCAGTATGGGCAATTACAGGCTAGGTGGAAAATAGATCAAAAAATTGGTTTTATTCAAGTTGAGGATAATCTGTTTAAACAAATAAGAGATCAAAGCTTAATGCATATAAAGAGGATATATAATGTATTAATACAGATGGATTCGGAAACAGAATTAGTTAAAGATTGTATGATAAAATGGGCTCAAAATATTGAGGAACCAATAATGTTGGATACATGGGAAAGAATCTGGGTAAGAAATGTGAAATTTACACAAGCTCAAAATCTGAGAGAAAATTTTTACAAGATGTTCTATAGATGGCATTTAGATCCTAAAAAGTTGGCTTCTATGTATCCGAATGTACAGCCTAAATGTTGGAGGTGTGGTTCTCTCGATGCTACATATTATCATATATGGTGGACCTGCCAAAAGGTTAAGGCATTTTGGATAAAAATATGGTGGGTCATGCAAAATGTTTTTAAAAGAAGGATAAAGTTTAGTCCTCAGTTATTTTTACTAGGTATATGTACTGACTTTACAGTGGTAGAGACCAATTTGATTCTGCACCTGATAACTGCAGCAAGACTGTTGGTGGCGCAATATTGGAAGAAGGAAGACTTGCCTACAATCCAAGAATGGACATTGAAAGTAACAAACTTAGCTGAAATGGCTAAAATATCGGCATATCTCAAAGATCATTCAAATGAGATATATAAACGAGACTGGAAAAAATGGATTGACTATATACAAAATAAATACGGGACTAAGAAATTCCAGTTAGCCTATGCTTAAGATCAGAAATGATTTAAACTGTTAAAAGTCAGTTCAGTAAGAAGAAGCTAAGGTCAATCTAGAATGTCATTAATTTCTTTATTTCTTTTTTCTCAATAGATTTTAGACTGTGTTAGTTAAAAATCCATACCGTGTACGGGTTCTGGGAAGTCGGGGGGGGGAAGGAGGAGGGGGTGGGGGGTGGAGGGAGGGAGGGGTACACACAACAAAAAAAAATTGTACTTCAATGTCTTAATGATTGACAAATGATGACATATTTGTGTTTAAAAAAAAAAGATGCAGGGGTGACAATTTATTCTAACATGGAGAGAAGCTTCTGTCAGTCTTCTTTTCTCCTTTTCTTTCTCGTTTGTTTTTCTGTACAATTCACCGACTTCTGGTTCACTTAGCTCTGACATATGACTGAACCAGACTGCCAAGGGCACATAGCTGATGGATGACACAAATGATGAGAGACTTATTTTCATTTCCATTCTAAAATCTTATAAATAGGACATTTTTCTTCTTAACGTTCCTTGCTCTCAATGGCATGCATTTAAAGGAGGAAAGCGTTAACTTTCTGTCACCAAGGCAGGAAGGTTGGCGGCGGAGGGGGGGGGGACAGACTTTATTTTGCATTTATTCCAAATTTAATTTGAATATTGTGAAAATGCCAAAAGAAAATACCGGTAAGTTATAAAAACTCTGGTTCTATGCATGTTTATTTATTTGTTTAATACACAGGTTGCTTGCCTCTCTTACAACTCTGAGCATCTTATAGCAGCAGCAATAGCACTTAGGACCAATATACTGCTTTACAGCCTTCTCAGAGTGGTTTACAGAGACTGCATATTGTGCCCCAACAATCCTCATTTTGCCCACCTCAAAAGAATGAAAGACTGAGTCAACTTTGAGCCTGGTGAGATTTGATCTGCCAAATTGCAGTTGGCTGGCAGTCAGCAGAAGTAGCCTGCATTTTAACCATCATGGCTCTTGATGATGGTTACCTCATTTTAAAATTGCTTTTAATTTGATAAAATTAATGGTCTATTTTGGAACACACATGAAGAGAGTCTTTCCCTAAGAAACTGGGATCAGCACAGATAAGGAAGTGATTCAGCCAGTGCTGTCCCATTCCTGATTTTGTCCCCTAGAAGAGCAAGATTGACTCTCATGCATGGGGGGAGGGGGCCTGTAGGATACCTTGAAGATGGGAAATTCAGGAATCTTCTTGAAATTTTCTGGGATCAGCAATCAGTGTCAGGAATGTAGCTATCCAGAAATCAATTAATGTTCCTGTAAGTCCCCAGTGTTTTAAAAAAAAACTTGACAGCTTTAATATGGACTGCTGGCTGAGGAATTCTGGGAGTTGAAGTCAACACAGCTATTTTATTTTATTCTATTTCATTAAATGTATATGTCAAAAAAAAAAAAAGAGAACTTCCGGTCTGGCGTCATGCCGGAACGAGTTGCTGACAGATCCTCTGTTCGGTTCGCCCGGTCTTTGCACGAGCGTGGCCGTAATAGGCAAGGTCCTTCGAGGTGCGAAGACCTGTGGAGAGGGGAAGCATCTGTGCAGTGGAGGGTGAAAGGCGATCTCCCCCCACGAAGCAAGAGGCTCCCTCAGAGTTTGTGCAAAAGAGGTCGGCTGATTAATGGCCGACCAGAAGACGTGACTGCCAGCCACTAATAAGGAAGGGAGAGACAGCAGCAGGGAACATAGCGGATCGAATGACGGTAATCACAAGATCTGATTTAAAAGCCTAAATCTAAAAGATAAACAACTTAACTGCAATAAGTACAGATACGTGTGTGGGCGCATTTATCTGAAGCGGCTAGTAAAGACAAACAGGAAACTTTTGAGAGAGCTGATTGACGGAGTGGATAGAGGAAGACTGAGGCTTTGGACTATTTAAATTTGAGGACTAACGGAGGACGAGACGGAGGAGAGAAAGACAGTCAGCTGGATTTGCCTGCCTGGGAAAAAGGGAAAAAGCTTAATCACAAGGGTTTGAACCAACTTTAAATCATTAAGTACGCGGTGTCATATTACAGCCAGAGACAGCAGAAGGATAACATTACACTGACAACAGGAAGAGATTGATGGGTGAGTTCTAAATACTTCCTGGCCTCTCCTGCACCCTGTCGTATCACGCTGAAACGTTTCTCTTCCTGACTAGTAGACGTCTCCCAGATACTATAGAATTAACTGAGCCCTGCTCCAGCTTATTTACCTTGTATGTACCCCGGGCTCTGTATAATTACTCAAACAGCATTCAGAAGGTACTAGACTTACAGCTTAAAGGGGAAGAGCTGAATCAAAGCAAATGGCAACAAAAACAGTAACTTTAATTAAAGGGAGTAAAAAGCAAACTCCCCTATCTACCCCGGTGAGGGAAAAGTCCCCTGAGGGCAGGCAAATGGGAGATAAGGCAGCCCCAACCCTACAAGACCAGGTGGTAACAATGGACTCCCTACAAGAGGCAATATTGAAGATGGGTGAAAGTGTCACCAAAGGCCTGGAGGGAGTAAAGAATGAAATGCATGAAGTAAGAAACAATATGGGGAAGATTGAGGAACGTATAGGAGTAATACAAACAGCGCTGCTGAAAAATGAGCAGGAAATTCAAAATGTTAAGGGGAGAATGGAAATAGTGGAAAAAAGGATAGACAAAGTAGAGGACAATCTGGAATCTATAAACTCAAGCCTGGAGGAGGCCATCCTCCAGCTAGAATTAGAGCGATCAGCATATTATTTAAGACTACAAAACGTGGAGGAAGCAAAAGATGAAAACCTCCGGGAGCTGATTGGAGAAATCCTGGGATTAGTCCTCGACAGGCCGAAAAAAGAGGTTATTAACGAACTGGACGAAGCCTATAGAGTCAATACAGGCTTCGCGAGACGCCACCGGCTTCCGAGGGAGATCCATGTGAGGGTGTTGAGAAGGCAGCTGAGAGAGGACATTCTAAGTACAATAAGAGGGGACTCTCTAACATACAAGGGTAAAGAAATTCTCATCTTAAAACAGACTCCACGGAGAGTCAGAGAGAAGAGAAGGAAATACAACTTCCTCTCCACACGTTTAAACAGAGACAGAATCCAGTTCAGATGGCTCCTTCCAGAAGGAATGTTGATAACATGGAGGGAAAAGAAATACCGGATAGATACCTTGGCGAAAGCTCAAGAATTCCAGGAACTTTTACTAGCAGACGATGAGAGGTTTAATAAAGAAGGACTTTTAAGACAGGAGGACACTATAATTGAAACTCAACCAGAGGGGCGGGGGGCAGGAGAGGCCAGAGAGCGAGAGAGATATGGCAGAGAAGATTCGAGAGCAAGGTCACCCATCGAGACACGATCTAAAGGCGCCCTCAAAGCGAATAACGTGTAATGGAATTGAAGAATGGGAAACGAATGTACTATCAGCAAATGTAAATGGTCTTAACATAACTTCCAAAAGAAAACGTGTACTGTTGGATCTAGTGAAACAAAAGTTAGATGTAATCTGTCTTCAGGAAACCCACATTAAAGAAAAGTACAATAACCTGTTGGTCTGTCCAAAACTAGGTAAAACATTCTGCTTGTCAGCACAAACCAGAAAAAGAGGAATTGTGATATATATAAAAGAATGGTTGAACCCCAAATTAATACATGCAGACAAAGACGGTAGGGTATTAATGGTGGAGATAATGAATGGTGGGAAAAAATTTTTACTAGTTGGAATTTATGCCCCAAACCAAAAACAAGAGAGATTTTATGTTAATCTATATAAGAGGATAAATGAAATAGAGTGGCAAAATATATGTATTCTAGGGGATTTCAACGCTATAGCAGACGGTAAGATGGACTATAAGGGTACACACAAGAAAAGTACAAGAAGGAAACTACCGTCTGCCTATGTAAATATGGTGAAGGAATTAGACCTTTATGATGTCTGGCGAACAATGAATGACAAGATGCAACAGTACACGTTTTACTCCCATCCACATAATTCATGGTCCCGTATCGACATGGTTTGGTCAAACTCGGAACTACTCATGGATACTGTAAATATTGAAATAACAACCAACAAGTGGGCCGACCATCACCCAGTCTTATGGCAATGGAAAGGGAAGGCAAGGATAAAAGCTAGGTGGACATTAAACCAGAACATACTACAAGAGAAACAATTTGTACAACAAATAGAAAAGGAATTGGGTTACTTCTTTAAAGAAAACTGTAAAGAGCAGACCTCAATACAAAATGTTTGGGACACGATGAAGGCAGTTGTGAGGGGAACATCTATAGCCTATATAAGAAGAAGAAACAAAGTGCACAGGGGAAAACTTAATACACTGAACAAAGAATTAAGAGAGACGGAACTGCTGACCCAGAAAGAGCCAGAAAACAGTAGACACAGGGAAAAAGGAGAGTTAATGAAACACCAAATAAATTTGATCTCCCAAGAGGAAATAGCACAAAACATTAAGAGAATGAAGCAGAATTATTTTGAACATGCAAATAAAACTGGGAGATGGTTGGCCCACAAAATAAGAAAGGAGAAGGTCAAAAGAATTATTAAACAACTGTGTGACGAGGAGGGGAATTTGAAACAAGAAATAGGAGAAAAGAAAAAGATCGTACAGAACTATTATAGGAAACTATATAAACAAGACGAAATTAGTGAACAAGACATTAGAAAATACCTTATAAAGCAGAAACTTCCAGTCTTGTCGGAGGAGATGAGAGGGATGCTCGATAAAGAAATTACACAAGAAGAACTGAAAAAGGCCATTCAAAAACAAAAAAACAATAAAACACCTGGGCCGGATGGGCTTCCGTTGGAAATATATAAAAAACTTCAAAATACCATGGAAGACAAATTATTAGAACTATGTAATGAGGCACTACAAAATGGTAGGGTCCCAAAATCATGGGGGGAAGCTTACATCACCCTAATACCAAAGGAAGAGGCGGACAGTAGCAAGGTCCAAAATTATAGACCCATATCCCTGTTAAATGCAGATTACAAAATTTTTGTTTCAATATTGGCGGAAAGACTAAAAATAATATTAAATCAAAGCATCCATTCGGATCAAAACGGCTTTCTCCCAAAAAGACATATTAGAAACAATACAAGAATAATAATTGATACCCTGGAATTCTATGAAACAAGATCCGAGAAACAACTCGCATTAATTTTTGTCGACGCCCAGAAAGCCTTTGATAACCTAGATTGGAACTTTCTAATCACTCAACTAAAAATGATGAAATTTGGCGACAAATTCATTAAGATTATAGAATCTATATATTCACGGCAATCTGCAAATATCATAGTCAACGGGGAACTAACGGAGAGGATACAAATTGGAAAGGGTGTTAGACAAGGGTGCCCGCTCTCCCCACTACTATTTATTATGTCACTAGAGGTTCTTTTAAATCGGATAAGATCAAATCAGGAAATTAGGGGCCTGACCATAAAAAAAGAACAATATAAAGTACAGGCTTTCGCGGATGACATGGTCTTTATCGTGGAAGACCCCTTACTTTCAGGACCGAATTTGATGAAGGACATTGAGAACTTTGGGTGTGTGGCCGGTTTAAAAATAAACAAGGAAAAAACAAAAATGATTATAAATTTTTTCCCCAAAAACCAGATTGGAGAACTAGAGAAAACAATGGAATTAAAGGTAACTAAAAAAATTAAGTATTTAGGGATCTGGCTGTCTGCGAAATGCTCTTCCATAAAAGATGACAACTATGATAAGTTGTTACAGAATACTCAAAAGGACTTTAAAACCTGGTCAAAACTACAATTATCACTGATGGGAAGAGTCGCAGTAATTAAAATGAATGTTTTGCCAAAAATCCTCTACCTATTTCAAACGGCACCGGTCAAGTTAGGGGAAAAATTTTATAATGATTTGGACAAAATGATTCGAAACTTTATATGGAATGGTAAAAAGCCCAGAATAAAATATATGCATCTGCAGGATAAAAGAACTCAAGGGGGAATGGGCTTACCGGAATGGAAAACATATCATCAAGCAGCAACAACTATGTGGATAAAAGAATGGGTAATGTTAGCTAATAAAAGAATCTTAACAATAGAGGGCCATGACCTGCAATACGGGTGGCACAACTACCGTATTTTCACCCATATAACCCGCCCACGCAAATAACCCGCCCACGCGAATAACCCGCGGGTTTTCGGGATCGTGTAAAATATTTTCCGTATACCCCGCCCATGCATATAACCCGCGACGAGTAAGAGAGAAGGGAAACAGCTAAGATGGGGGGGGGAAGAAACGGAGAAAGAAGCCTGCGCAAGCTGGGGAAGAGGAAAGGAACAGAGGAGAAGGAAACAGCTGAGATCGGGGTGGGGGAAGAAACGGAGAAAGAAGCCTGCGCAAGCTGGGGAAGAGGAAAGGAACGGAGGAGAAGGAAACAGCTGAGATCGGGGTGGGGGAAGAAACGGAGAAAGAAGCCTGCGCAAGCCTCCGATCGTGTAAAATATTTTCCGTATACCCCGCCCACGCATATAACCCGCAGGGGGGCGCTGTGCATATAAAAACCGCATATAACCCGCGGGTTATATGGGTGAAAATACGGTACTTATGGTGCGAGGGAAATAAAATCCACAATTACTTTAGTAGACACCATTTAAGGGGGGTATTAATTAAGGACTGGCTGGAAATTAGAAGGAAATACTACACGCAACTACCTAAATGGATATCTCCGACGGAAGCCCTGATATACCCGAATCTGATAAATCTGGATAAAATTGTTACCTACCAACAGTTGCTAGACGACCAAAACAAACTAAACCCCAGGGAAAATTTGGCTGATAAGGGAATAAACATCGATTGGTGGCCATATCTTCAAATTCAGAACAAACACAAATTCGATCTAGCACAACCCGGCTTCCAGAACAAGAACCAGGAATTAGATAAAATTTTAATTGGACCAGATGAGAAACTAATTTCAAAAATATACAACTGCTTACTGATTCGAAAAACGGAAGCAGAAAGAGTAAAAGAAGTCATGGTAACCTGGGCCCAAAACATCGGCCACACAATAGACCTAGACGACTGGGAAAGAGTCTGGGAATGGAACCTAAAATTGACAAAATCGACGGCCTATAAAGAAAATATATATAAAATGTTCTACCGCTGGCATCTTCCACCGACAAGACTGGCGAAAATTTCTTCAAAAGTTTCGGCCATATGCTGGAAATGTAAAACAGTGCTGGGCACGTACTACCATATGTGGTGGACATGTCCGGTTGCCAAAGCGTATTGAAAGCAAATACTAGGATGGCTGAATGGAATCTTGTCAATTAAACTATGTCTTAAGCCGGAAACTTTCTTATTAGGGATAATAGATCAAAAAATATGCAAATCTAACCAATACCTCCTAGTCCATATTCTGACAGCGTCAAGGATTGTTTACGCACAGTGCTGGAAGAGTGAAAATGCCCCCACCAACACTATGGTGATGAATAAAATTTTAGAACTAGCAGAAATGAACAGATTGACGATGCGAATTAACGACAAAGAAGACACAGACTTTTATACAGTCTGGGAGAAGCTGTACAAATGGCTTGATGAGTCAGTGAAGACTTAGACACAAAAAGAGATAGCTGACTAACCTAATTCGATTAAACCAATAACTCAAATGAACAATATACAATAACTGAGAGATAAGCGAAAGGAGAAATGTATTAGGGGTGAGAACCCACTGTCGAGCAATTTTGTTAGACTACAATGTTGGGAAAACTTAAAAAGCTGATAGGAAATCCGCTATAATTACCTGCTTGGAATTAGCAATTAAACTTCATTTTAGATGAGGCGAGAGGATTTATAATCCTTGCCTCTTTAAGCAAGGAAAGGAAAAGAGAACCAGGTTGTCCTCAGCAGAGGAAAATAGGTAAATGTAACAAAGGTTAGAGGGGAGGGAAGGAGGATAGTAGGGAAGTCAGGATGGAGAGGAGAAAGGAGAGGAACAGGAAAGGCAGAAGAAGGGGGGAAGGATAAAGAGGAGGAAGAGAAAGAAGAGAAGGGAAAGAAGGTGGGAAGAAAGAAGAAGAAAGAGAAGAAACTGAGGGAGGAAGGAGGGAGGGAAGAGGAGAGGGTAGTAAAGAGGGAAAGAGGGAGGGAAAGAAAGAGAGAAGGAGAGTTGAAAGGAAGGAAGGAAGGAGGGAGGAAAGGAGGGAGATTAAGAGAAAAGGAAGGAGGAGGGAAAGAGGAAGGGAAGGAGGAAAGGTATGTGAGAAGGAGGGGGGGACCGAGGGAGGGAAAGGAGGGGGAAGGAAAGGAGGAAAGGAGAAAAGAAAGGAGGGAAGGCAGGGGAGAAGGAAGTAAGGGTGGGAGGGAAGAAAAGGGTATGGAAAAAAAGAAATGAGGGAAGAGAAGAGGGAGGGAAGGAATAAGATACCTAACCTTTGATGTTTATAATGATTTGATAGTATGGGAATATCTCGAAATGTAGTTGTATTGTTTTTTACAAGTTATGGCTGTTGTATTTTCTTTTTACCAATAAAATCTTTTTTAAAAATTAAAAAAATAAATAAATGTATATGTCACTCATCTCACTGTTGAAGTGACTCTGAGCAGCTTAAAGTTGCCAACTTGCCATGTTGGAAAAATATTGCCCTAAATCAAACATTGCATCTGGGGGATGTAGTTAGCAAAAGTAGCTGTCAGCATTATAAGGATTCTTGCTTCTGATGGCTAGAGTTTGTGGCAGATACCAAATTTACCCTTATCTTCCCATAAGACCTTGCAACAGAGCTTCTTTACCTTTTAATAAATATATTAAAGAAGAAGAACAACAGTAATACAAAAACCATTTGACCTCCGTGTCCACATCCTTCTATTTGCCAGGTGGCTAATAGAATTGTAATAAAATCATGCCATTCCCGTAATAACTAAATTCCTCTAAACAAATATTTAGTAGAGGGAGCCACACAACAAAAGGAGGATGTCACCAGAATTAAATACATGAATAAATAAAAATATAGTTTGTTAGAGATAGTATGGATTGCATTCTCTTCCTTTTTGCTGTGCCCAACATAAGAACAATTTTCTTCATAAACAGAACTAAATCGTTTGAGGTCTGGTGTATTTTTCCCCCCTCCCAGGGGAAGGAAAGCAAAATGATCAGATTGGTTCATCCATATAGGATTTTTGAGAGCTTAAACCTTTAAAAAAGGTTTTTTTTTCTTTTTAATTCAGCCATATTTCTAATTCAGGATAACTTTTTCCTAAAAATACAAGTCTATATCAGGAGGTTGACACCATCTTATTCCCGTCTATATGAAATGACTGTTAGTGGTCTGGAACTTTGGATGCTAAAACTGGGATATCCAACTCTTTTGCTTCTCACCATCTAGTTTCTAGGAAACAATTAGTGCCCTTGAATGTTGCCTAAATTTGATAATGAGGTAAATGAGGGAAAAGAAGCCTAAATTAATCCCGTTAACAAAAACATGCTGTTGCTAAGGAGAAAAAATGCATTTGAGAATTGAAGTGGAAAATGTTTGGCATAGTTCTGCAATCCCACAGAAAAAAAATGTTTACATTCTGGAAGTACTCCTTGACCCTCAAGTGTCACCTAATTTGCAGGATAAACTGGTGAGACATTGCTTCTCATAGTTATATCTAGTGTTATTGGCTTCATCACTTTCTAAGCAAATTGGATTTAATAGCTGCCCATGCTTTCTTTGGTTGAATCCTATCTTGATAAATGTGATGGGCTGTATATGAGAGCATCAGAGGTGGTATTCAGCCAGCTCTGACCGGTTCTGGAGAACCGGTAGTGGAAATTTTGAGTAGTTCAGAGAACCGGCATATACCACCTCTGGCTGGCTCCGCCTCAATCTATTTGCTGCCTCCCGAGTCCCAGCTAGGTGGCTGGGTCTTTTTCTGTTGCCCTGCACAGGAGAACAGAGCTGGAAAGCAGGTTAGTGGGGTGAGGCGGGA
This sequence comes from Thamnophis elegans, assembly GCF_009769535.1. Lineage (NCBI taxonomy): Eukaryota > Metazoa > Chordata > Lepidosauria > Squamata > Natricidae > Thamnophis > Thamnophis elegans. Next base: position 62,702,843 of record NC_045543.1, on the reverse strand, counting down.
ATTACAGTATCATGCCCTGGAGTGGGGGTGGAAATGGAGATTTTACAGTAGAAGATGTCGGAAATCTATAAACCCTTTTCTATAAACCTTTCTCTATAAAGGCAGGTCATAATTCAAATTTCCAGATACATACATTCATTGCAGCAACAGAGGTGCATAAAACACACAAGACACACATTAAAAAAAAAACCTTACGAATTTTCTCAGGTAACCTCACTCTTTCCAATGCCAAATGTATAAAGTGTCCAAAGGACTCCCTACTGCAATAAAGCGACTGAAATATTGTAATAAAGTGACTGAAATCCCTATCCAGCATAAGGGATGTAAAAGTTGGGATAGAATGACTTTCCTCTGGCTGTCTAAAGATTTTATTGCCAGAAGGAGTTTTTTTTTAAAGAGAGGCAAAGGATCTACTTTATAGGGCGCCCTACTTCAGAGTGGAACAAACTAGCTTGCAGGCCACCAATTCCCATTTTGCAGACCAAAGAAAGTTCCTAGATTTGGCCACCAAAATTTGGTGATAAAAGCATGCATTTTTGGCAGTCTTTTGTTTGGAGCCTCATCAGCTGCAACATGATAGGGAAAATCTTGGAATATTTTGTACTCTATATACTACCAGCAACTCAAACAGCAAAAAGGCAGAGCTAAAGCAAAACATCAGAAGTCCATTTTATTTCTTTGTCTCTTCAGTAACATCATCATTATATCAGGATGCTGCTTGAAAAATTTAAAAATTGGAACAAAATGAAATAATAATTTTAAAAAATGAAACAAAGATTGTTGGAAGAAATGTCCATCTGGGTTCAGTTCCAAGTGGGAAAAAAGACACTGGAAACATGGAGGCTGTTTGGAAAGATGGTTTAATGGTAGACATGATCACATGCCTTGGAACTCCTGGGTGAAAAGGGAAGAGATGCTGAGAGTCCCTGAGTTTTATGTCCTCTCTGGGCTTTGAACTTCCTGGGGCACAGGAAGAATATCCTGATTGGTTGCAATCAGAGGTCACAGCTAGCTTTGTTGGTTGTCTGTGCTAAGTTTGGTTGAAACCTGGTGGGTTTCAATGTAATGGCTCTGCCTGAAGAGGATAGATGTTTGTTATGTAGAATAGACTGGCTTAGGCCTTAATGGACCATTGACAATGGGGGGAGCAGGAAGCTGAAAGGAGCTGCTTTGTTTTTAAAAACATTTTTCTCTTGTTCACATCCAGGGAAATATAATATTCTGCATTTTTAATATTTCCTAAATTATTTCATTCTTCTAGGAGAGGGGTGTTGTGCTAATGTCCTTCAAGATAATCCATTGGCTGTGTAAAATTCATGTTAGAAGTTGTTTTGGGTCTGCCAAGGAACGACAAGGCTTGAATTGAGGATGTTTTACACATTAAAGCATGTCCTCAACCACTAAACTTGCAGCTCAATTAATTTGAGATTGAGTTTACAATAAAGTTACATCACCTGAAGTCTATTGTGAGCTCACAATTGTGGCCCATTTGGAAATAATCCAATCTGAAATGGTCTGTTCCGTGTCATCATTAATGGCCAATTCAATAACACTCTCCTCTGAAAAAGACATTTGGACAATCTCTTTCACCAGGCAGGGATATGAAGTTTTTTTAATGACAAGTTGGAAATTCCAGTCTATCACTTTTGTCTGTCCATCTTATCATTTTTACAGCAGCCTTTGCTATTGCTCAGGGTTTCAGAATGACAAGCTTCAGCCTTTGGGGAAATCTGTTATAGTTTTTTGAAACCAACCGAAGCAATCAGTTCCTGCAGTTTGGCTGCCTGCTATCATGGTAAACCCCTCCTTAAATTTCATTTTTGCAAAAGAACAAGATGCTACCCATCTGGGGTTTAACAAATAGTTTGAATGGAGCTTGAATAGAGAGATATTTGAATATGTCATGATTATGTCACTGTAATTAAGTTTTTTTCAGAACTGTCATTAACTCAAATAATTAGAAATTTGCAGGAGAGCATTTAAAATAAAATCAATCCAACTGCAGTCGTATAAATCTACACATCCTTTGTTTTCTTCTGTCCAGTCTGCTCCAGGTCTATAGTTTTGCTCTGTGCTATTCCTTTTGGCTTAACGTTTTGTTTTTTTAATTCTGTATTACCTCTGCACGATGTCCACCGATACCTGTTTTTCAGCCCACAGCTGTTTGAGAATATTTAGGGACAAGTTACTGAAACGCCAGTTTGGTGTAGTGGCTAAAGTAACAGCAAGAAACCAGGAGATCACGAGTTTTAGTTCTGATTTAAGCATAAAGCCAGCCAGCCACTGTGTTTCAGCCCATGGAAAAAGGCAAGGGCAAATCACTTCCAAAGTCTTGCTAAGAGATCTTCAGGGACTTGTCAAGGTAGTTTAAGAGGAGTCAACAATGACTTAGAGGCATTAAAATAAATAAATAAAAGAGAAGCTACATACACCCTGAAACATTTCCATCTTTAATATTCTTTCTATACTCTAAGTCCATGAAGCACATGTGCCAGAGGTGGCACACAGAGCCCTCTCTATGGACACATGCGCAGTCACCAGCTGCTTTTCCGGTTTCCAGCACATGCATGCACCCCGGCCAGCTGTTCTTTGTGTGCGCCGGAGTGCTGGAAACCTAAAGACCAGCTGGCCAGCGCGCATGCACGTGCTGAATCCCAAAGACTAGCTGGCTGGCACACACATGGACACTGGCTAGCTGGTCTTCGGTTTCTGGCACTCTGGCGCTCTGGTGTACGTGTGTATGCACAAGCATTCTGGTTAGGGCACTCAGTGCCAAAAAGGGTCACCATCACTTCTCTAAGTTATATCTCCAGATGCAGATAGTCCTTGACTCACAACAGTTCACTTAGTGACCATTTGAAGTTACAACAGCACTGGAAAAAGTGACTTGTGACCATTTTTTACACTTAGAATTGTTGCAGCATCCCCATGGTGCAGTGGTGGGTTGCAGACGGTACGCCCCGGAAAACTGGGTACTGTTCTGGTACGGTGCTCCGGAGGGCCCACCCACCCGCCCAAGCTCCTTACCGTGTTTTAAAGCTTTCGGTGCTTCCGTGCATGTGCATGGCGCATACAGCACCTGTGCGACACTCCACTGAGTAGCTGGAGTGTCGCGGAGGCTTGCAGAAGCGTCGCTTGCAGCTACAACTTATGCGCATACCGTGTCTGTGGGTGTGTGCACACCGCGCACGTCCATGTGGGTGACACCGGGGCTGTTCCAACTGTATCGGTTGGAATGGAATCCAGAACCCACCACTGCCACAGTGACTTGATCAAAATTCAGACACCTGGCACCTGACTTATATTTATGATGGTTGCAGTGTCCCAGTAGTGTGATCACTTTTGCAATTTTCTGACTAGCAAGGTCAATGGGAAGCCAAATTCATTTAACAACTGTTCCTAACTTAACAACTGTAGCAATACACTTTCTGGCAAGAAAGGTCCAAAAACTCACTATCTCACTTAGCAATGGAAATTTTGGGTTTAATTATGGTCGTAACTCGAGGACTACCTGTATATGTTTCCACGCTCTACCTCTTTATATCATTATTTTTGTTATGTTGACATAAATAGGATTGCAACCTGCTTCCCTATCCAGTAACTTGCTGGATTTAGACACATGTATGAATGCATGCCCTTATGCAACTTGCCCAGATTTAAATTTGCTCTCTAATTTAGCAATCTTCTGTTTTAACTATAAAAACTTTTGTACAGAATTTGTCCCTGTAGTAGTGGCAGAGGTCAGAGTAACATTTGTCTCATTTCTGCATTTCAAGGATGAGTGGCAGTTGAGTAGGGGGAAAAAGCTCCTTGCAGCTGCTAATTCATTGGAAGCCTTCAAGCAGAGAATGGACATCCATCTCTTGGAGACGCTTGAGCTTGGATGTCCTAGATCAAATAGGGTGTTGAACTTACCAATGTCCTTCCATATCTATCATCTCAGTTTTATGACAAGCCAGACAGCCATTCTCCTGGCATTTGTCGTACAAAGGACAAGATTGTAACCTTCTGGTTCCTAGCTCTTCGTTTTTTTCTTTTTTTAAAAAAAAAGATAAGGTGCTTTAGAAGTTATAGGATCTCTCATTCTTTTGTGCTCGTGGGTTATCAGCAAAATAATCTGGAAATGAATATAGGGTTCATTTGCTGGGGAAAAGGCTGCTAAAAAAGTTCACTATAGAACTTTCATCTATGAAAAATCTAGAGGTTTTCTGATGCCTGGGACAACTTTTAGTTTCAAATGTTTTATTCATTTTCATTTTTCAATTTTGTACATTCACTTATATACTGAATATTTGCAATAATAATAATATAATAAAAAAAAAACCAAACCCAACCTAAACACAACTCATCATAAACCCAACCTGTCGCTTTCATACACCCCTTCTTCTCCCCCTCCAACTTTCCTTTCTCCCTCCAACAATCACCCCTCCTACTTCCCTTTCCCCTCCTATCTTCCTTTCTCGCCTTCCTCACCCTCCTTCCCCTCTCATCCTCCTTACATTCCCCTCTTCCTCCCTCCTTACTTCTCCCTCTTCTTTTCCTCTACTTCTCACTTTGGTGCATTTCTCTATTCATTAATCTATTCAATTACTAAAAATTGCGCTAAAAAGAAAAGAGAAGGAAAAAAAATAAAAAGAAAAAGAAAAAAAAAGAGAAAAAGAAAAAGAAAAGATAAGGAACAACAGTATACAAGTGTATTCTTCTTATTCTATATATTGAGACTATATCTCCACCCACCCACCCACCCCCAATGAACCCCCCTCCCTAATCCCCTCCGACTTCCCAGGTCCCACACCCGGCACAGTTCAGTACCATTCACCTTCTAGAATATCTTATTAACAATAATAATGAAAATAAAATAAAAAGAACACTCCGAAAAAGAAAAAAAACGAAAAAAAATAAAATAAAAAAAATAAAAATCTTTTGCATTATGCTCAGCCTCCCATCATTCTTAAAATTTAAACAGTATAGATCATTCCATTTATATTTTATCTTCGTCCCTTGCTTCTTTGATATTTACCCCCATCTTCCTGTAGACTCTCCAGATAGCCTTTCTTAACCTTATATTCAAATAATAGTTTATACAAAAATCAATTTACCTTCAAATACAGAGCAGTCTAATCATACTTTCGCTACTCATCTTCCTACCCCTCGTTTCTCATCTCCATTCCTCCCAAGCCCAAATTCCATAAGATTAGGATCTCGCTCTTCACTTTAAAATCCTGAGCTTTTTATGTTATACTTCAAGCATGTAAATCCGTAAAATGTATGCCCAAAATCCATACCACTTCATTCAGTCCCAGGATCCCTTCATCGATGTCCTGCTCCACCTTCCCTTCTGCCCCACTCCTCCCAACTCCATTCATCCCAAACTGCAATTCAAATAAATCTTGGTCCCTGCTTTCCTCACACCAGAAAACAATTCATGCGCAGTTTGGATTAAAATTCAAATAAGTCTTATAAAGATCCCATACAATATCTGTCCAAAATAAGCAATGCTTCTTTCCATTCCTCATCGGTACACAGCTTTACCATTTCGTACCAAACAGGAATCCTAAAATTTTAATCAGTCCAAGAGCTTAAAAAGTATTTTAAAGACATCGCTGGATCTTTATTCTTTACTCTTCTGCCCTTCCGGAAAGAGAAGGCAACCCTCTGCCTTATAACCACGTGTCCCGCTGCTTTGAAAATATGGCTAAATCCTCAGTTTCCGCTCTTCTGCCTCTCCGGTAGGGGGAGAACAACTCCCTCCATCTTGTAACCAAGTGAATTGCTGCTTGTCTTTCCTTCACCTTGTCTTTCCGCATTTCCAAGTGAGTCAAGAAGCCCCGCCTTCAGAGTTTTATAATAAAAGTCCCGAGCTTCCGAAACAGAATTGAGACGAAATCTTTGATTCTCGAGTGTAACTGTGATTCCAACTGGAGCTTCCCATTTATACTGTATTTGACGATTTTTAAGCTCTTGGGTTAAAAAAGTATAGTCTCTCCTTGCTTGCAGCATCTGGAGTGGTATTTCTTTAAAGACAAACAAATCTTGCCCATCGATTCGGAGCCTGTTGTTGTAAAACTTATGAATGATCGCATTTCTGGATTCTCTTGTGAAAAAGTATATAATTATGTCTCTTGGAAGCTGTCGCTGTTCTGCTACACACGAATTCTGGCGATAGATTTTTCGAATATTCCAATCAAAATTGAATCCCGGACTTCCCACCGCTTGACTGAAAGCCTCTACAAACGTCTGTTTCAAGTTCTCTCCTTTCTTTTCGGGCAGTCCTCTGATTCTTATTGCAAACGCCTTTCTGTTATAATTTATCATTATAAGTTGTGTTTGAGTATCTCTAATCTCTTGTTGTAATGCTTGGATGTTGGAAGTCAAATTAGAATTAGCCTCCTCCAAAGTTTCCAGTTTAGTCTCCATTTCTTCGATATAATCTGTCAAAGTAGACATAGCTTCAAACATATCCACCTTTATTAGGGCAATCTTAGTCTGTATTTTGTCGCATAAATCCAGCACAAATTCTTTGATTTCTTGTTTAAAATCATTGAGTATTTGAAAAAGAAGCTCCTGTGTTAAGGAATCACCAGTAGGGGGTGTAGGAGGCGAGGGCAGCGATTTACTAACAAGTTCTTTAAGCACATGCGGGGGGGAGCGTTTTGCCTGCTTAGACCTGGGAGGCATTATAGATAAAAGCTGAGAATAAACAGATAAACAGTGTCTTCACCTGCTCAGTTCTCAATAAGTTATTTGTAGATTTTGCTTGTTAATGAGTAGCAGTCTCCGGGGAGATAAAGCCGGTTAATTACGTCATCAATCACCAACATAGTAAAAACGCCATTTTGCAGCACGATTGAACAAAGAAGTTTCAAAGGAAGACGAGGCTGGTGTTTAGATAGTTATAAAAAAGGAACATCACAGGAGTAAAACCCGCTCGTGTTGGTCTTAAGTTGCTTTAAGCAGTTTATCATTGTCCTGAGGGGGGGGATTGCCTGTCTAGGGCTGCAAAAAAAAAGCAGCTGAGAAGAACTGGCTGGAGATAAGAGCTCAGTTACGCTGGATCTTTTCTCCGTTCGCAGCCCAAAGAAAAAAGAAAAGGGGCTGTGAACTACGAATAAATCCTAGCACCTGAGCTTCTGCCTGCCCCTTTCTGCCAAAAAGGGGTGATATCTATTGATCTTAATTAGATATACAGACCAGAACTCTGAGAGGAGCTCCGTTGAGCTCCTTCGGCGACAGGCTCCGCCCCCAGGGACAACTTTTGAGCGACCGAATTTATCCTTGGCTTGGATGCATATATGCAATACATATTATTTACCTGAAAATATTGATGCCAAGCAGGTTGCTGAGGTTTAAGTCTGAAAAAACATATAACCTTCCCTTATTCTACCTTTCCCTATTCTACCATTCCCTACCCTATTCTTCCTTACTCTACTCTACTCTACTCTACTCTACTCTACTCTACTCTACTCTACGCTACCCTACCCTACCCTACCCTACCCTACCCTACCCTACCCTACCCTACCCTACAGTACCAGTCTGGCATAGTGGTTGAGGCATCAGGTTAGAAACCAGGAGACCATGAGTTCTAGTCCTACTTTAGGCAGAAACTGAGCTGGGTGACCTTGGGTCAGTCACTCCCTTTCAGCTCTAGGAAGTAGAAAAGGGCAATCTGCTTCTGAAATCTTACCAAGAAAACTGGAGAGACTAGTCTAGGCCAGGGTCCTCAACCCCCTATCCATGAACCGGCACCAATCCATGGCATGCCACAACCAGGTCATGCAAACAAGCAAAGTCCCATCTGCGGGATGCAGGCAGCACAGAAAACCAAGCCCTTTCCAGTCCACGGAAAACCTTTTCTCCATGGAACTGGTCCCTGGTACCAGGGGCCACTGATCTAGACAATATTTACCAGGAGCCAAGACTGACTTGTAGGAGCCCTTTTATCATTCAGACTAGACTAAACTTAAGGAAATGTTCTATATGGGAACCCCCAAAATAGCCTTCCGTATGCTCCTCAAAAGTTAGCCCCTGATAATATCTGCCACTGGATAGGAAAGGGTAAGACTTAATTAGAAATACTCTACAGGAACATAAAGCAGAGGAATATACATAGAAGGGTTTATCCATGGTAGGTAAAACAAATCTTCTAGAATGTAGTTAGGTGTTTATTTAATCTGATGTTCCTTGCTTTGGTTTCATGGGCTATGAAATCATTTAAAGTTAGATCTGCTATACTTATTAGCTCAATGGTGTTGCAGCTGCTGCACCTGCCATTATGTGACTTGGGAAATGAAAGCTTGTTTCAAAAGTGGTGAAATCTTTTTTTTTTTTTTTGGTAAAAAAAAAAACCCTTATGAACATATGCTTCATTTTCTCAGAGGCCTGTTTTACCTCATCCTCCATTGGTGGAGCATTTTAATTGGATTTGCATACTCAAGGGATAAACTGTTAAATTTGGTAAGCATTTGCTATTCTGGAAGAAATTGATTTTGAAAATGTAGAAAAGAAATGAAGAGGTTCCTTGCACCTTGCTTCCTTTAAAAAAACATCAATTGTGATTTTTCTTAACCTAATATTAATGCTCCATAGGTTTTGGGAATCATGGATAGCAAATGGGCTCTTTTTATGTATATCTTCATGACATCTTTTTAATTTCCTTGAGTTTCTTGCAATAGGTCTTTCAGGGTTGGTAGATTTAAGGCAATATGGTTGTCTCCATTTATTTCTTTGCATTGATAATCAAAATGTTTATAGATCTATTGTATAAAGATCACATGAATGATGTATAGTGTATATAATTAAGGCAATGTATGACGTAGGCAGTTGGGTTAGCTAACCTAAGAATCTTGCCCACTTCCTTATGAGTTCAAGCCAGGGGTGGGCTGCTCCAGGTTTGCCTGGGTTCAGGAGGACCCTAGCTAACATTATGGCCAGTCCAGAGAACCTTCAAATCCCACCCCTGGCTGGCCCTGCTCACCCCACCCGTCCCCTCCCTTCCCACCCTGCCCCTCCCAGTCCACATGGCTCATTTTGGATGCAAGATAGGTTCAGGGCCCTCACAGAGGCTCGGGGAGGAGGGAAAATGGGCCTCCCAGAAGTTCCGGAAGGCTTCCGGAACCCAGGGGATGCAGTTTGTGCCTTCCCAGAGGCTTGAGGAAAGCCTCTGGAGCCTGGGGAAGGTGAAAATGGCCCCCTCCCCCACCGTGGTGCAGGAGGCCGACTAGGCCATGCCCACAGGGCCAAGCCCATACAGCAACCGAGCAGCTGAAATCTGTGAAGCCCAATCCTGGTTCAAGTTCAAACTTATATCAGCTAATAAAACAAGTCATTGTTTCCCTCACCTTCATAGGACTAGCACTGTTTAATTTTGAGTGCATCCAATAACTTAATTTGCTAAATGCTTGAAATATTTATCATGTCTCATAGCAGGTGATCTTATGAATCATCCTGGCAGGGTGCAGGTCACTTTAAAAAGGGCTGCTAGAAAGCAACCTGCAAATGGGACAAAAATTGAAAAACAACTTTGTTTTGCCACATTTATCAACGCAACACAATCACTTTTTGAGGACTACAATATATGGCATAATACTTTTTGTGTTTAGTATGTCTGCAGGTTGATTCAGTCAATCCATATTTTCCTCTGTAGCCTGACAACATTTACAAACCATCCAATGATGGGAGTCTGTCAAAGGAATGTATAAGAAAAGATCTAGAAACGACAAGCAAGAATATATAGATATTTCACTGTTGCCTGCGGAATTTTGCTAACACCAAGATCCAAACTGCACATTAATTTAAAAACTCGGCTAACAGCTGTCTTTCTTTTTTAAAAAATCCTGAAAAATAAATGGATGAGCACCAATTGAGACTAAGATGCTATCACGTATACAGGAATGTAGGATGTATTTAACCTTCTACCCCAAGTAGTCTCAATCTGATTTAGGGGTCTGCCTATAATTTATGTTATTCAAAGGCAGACCATTTATTTTAATGAGTCAATTTTTCTCCCCACAGATTTCTAGGGTGAAAAAAAGAGTTAAAATTGCTCTTCATGCCAGAATCTGTTTGGGTATCCAGTAGTTTACAAAGCACATATGCTGAATCCCCCTGTTTTTGTGGCCTAAAGTTAAATACAGTTGTTATTTTGATAATTCTGTGACAAAATTACTCATTTGTCATGGTTGGGTGGGAAAATAAAAATATTAAGCATCTCTAAAGCATCCAGGCAATCCTGAAAGCCTTCCCAAAGTATAAACCATCAGTATATTCATAGACTAGAATAGGCAACAAGGTCAGCCAATGAATAGACATGGCGACTGCGTCAGCCAATGGGAGCTGTTTGGAAACTGAAACAGTATTTGTTGGAGATAGATAAGAGTCTGGGCACAGCTTAGTTCTGTACTGTGCAAAAACTGAAAACTAGTCTGAAGTGAAACTGAAAACTGATCTCTCCTCTCTACCACATTGGAAGAACCACTCTTGGTATTGTATATATGTCTCGTGTTATACTGTATATAAAGAGAAGTTAATGAATCCTGCTAAATCAATTAACCGTGTGCACTTTCTGGATTTCATTTCTGCACCAACTCTGACATAAATGGAGTCCTATCTGGGATGACATTATTGTATATTGAGATACGCTTTTAATTCTGAGCATTGTAGAAAAAAATGAAAACTAAAAAAAATATATATCCCATAATGCGAAAACTGTGGCTTGCCTCCTGTTTTATGTTTTTCTTTTGCAGGAAGAGGCTTCTTTGTATTGAAAAGCATCATCAATGTCAGTCTGAAGGAAGGCACCTGAATCATTTTGCATCTTATGGTATTTGTAAACATCAAGGTTATATGTTAGTGCTATTCAGGTTGAAAAGGCTGGCTTGTGGCATTCATGTTTGAAAAGATTCTATTGAGAATCATTAGTAAAAAAAAATCCAGACTAGTTTGTGAATTGGTCCCGAAGGAGATAAGAGATGTCGTCCACTTTTGCAAGAAAATACAACAGATTTCACCTCAACAAGTATTAAAACAACTTCAAGTGGTCTCATCCAGGAATCTTAAGAGCTTCTTCAAGACCTGGAAACATCACACAGAGGGCAGTTCCAATTTATGCAGATTATCAGGAAAGAGAAAGGCAACATGTCTCTCTAAAGAACATCTTAATCTTCTATCAGAAGAGGAACACTTTACTCCTGCTGGAGCTTCTTTAATTTATCCACTACTGAGGCCTGACTGAGAAATTTAAATGGTTATTCAGGTAGTCCTTGATTTACAATCTCAATTGAGCCTGATATCTATGTTGCTTAGCGAGACAGTTGTTAAGTGAGTTTTGTCCCATTTTACGATTTATTTTTGGCCACAATTGTGAAGTCAATCTCTGCAGTTGTTAAGTTAGTTGTTGTTGAGGGGAGCTGGCTTTCCCATTGACTTTGCTTGTCAAAATGTACAAAAGGTAAATCACATGATCCCAGGACATGGCAACTGTCATAAATACAAATCATTTGCCAAGCATCTGAATTTTGATTACGTGACTCTGGGGAAGCTGCCATAGTCATGTACAAAATGGTCATAAGTCACTTTTTTCAGTCCCTTTGTCATTTCAAACGGTCATTAAACCAAACTGTTGTAAGTTGAGGACTGGCTGTATAGACAGTTTCTTTTCTTGATCTGCTTTCCCTCCCTTAAACACTTTACCTGAGGAGATACATTCTTGCTATTAATTTGAATAAAGTTGTAATGCTTGCTATAGTTATGACCAGTGGTGTGATTCAAAATGTTTCACTATTGGTTCTGTAGGTGTGGCTTGGTGGGTGTGGCATGGCTTGGTGGGTGTGGCTTGGTGGGCCTGGCAGGGGAAGGTTACTGCAAAATCCCCATTTTCTCCTGATCAGCTGGGAGGCAGAGAATAGATGGGGGTGGAGCTAGTCAGAGGTGGTATTTACTGGTTCTTGAACTACTCAAAAATTCCGCTACTGGTTCTCCAGAACTGGTCAGAACCTGCTGAATACCACCTCTGGTCATGACTCCAAGTCAAGAGGACCATCCAAACAGATGGTTATCCAGATGCCAAGTTACATGTCATGCATACTTTAGTCTGAAGGCCCTATTTTTCCTTGAAAAATATCAGCCCAATGAGAAGCATAATGGACAAAGGAGATGGGCTTTTTTCGGTGTCGCAACCTGAAGAAAAATGAGATTTCTCTTTTACATTTGGCCTGGAGAGAAAGTTACAGCAAATATTATTGTAGCCAGCAGTTGATTGTCATTCTTAGAGGTTATTGAAGATTAACCTAAACTAAGTAGCATGCTTATGTCTTCTTCCTTCTCTGGAAAGAAATCTTCTTTTATTCACTCTTTCTTCCCCAAAAGAAGAGAAGATTGTAATTAGGTAAAGTTGTCATAAAAAATAATGCAGTTTTTTTTTTAAAAAAACTAAAAGTTAGATGTACATTCCAGTTGCTGCAGCATGTATTTTATATTCTGGTGGAACTAAATTAATTTGGGCAAGTGACAAAAGATATTATTTCAATTCAGGCACAATAGAATATCCTCTGTGACCTACACAAAAGAGAAGGAAATAGTATCATCAAGCCAAATAGTCCATTTCTATTAGAATTGTATGTGAGAAAGTCATTCCTTGATCAGTCCCTGGATTTGGTGGAGTATATTCCCACTTTCTGATCTATGCTCTCTGGATGTAATGGATGCTGTGTGTATTTTTATGATTCAGGAGAGATCTTCACCCTCAAGGTAATCTATAAAGTAATGCCTTGCAAATGATAGCTTAATCCTGAAATGAATAAGTTTAATGCAGACTAGGAAACAAATAAATCACTGACCGTGCTCACAAAGGTTTGAAAGTTCAACAAAATTATTAAAGTTATATATGGTCAGATTTGACTATAGTCCAGGGGTGACATCCTACCCATTTGCACCACTTTGCAAGAACTGGTAGGAATGATTGTCATCATAGTACTTAGTATTTAGTAAAACAAAGCTTCTGAAGATCACATGGCTCAGCTGTGAGCGGCGTGATTGTCAGAAGCTTCCCACCCTCTCACTTTTTAAAGAATTTTTTTACTACCTATTCGCCTGAACCAATAGTAAAAAATGCTTTAAAAAGTGTGAGAGAAAAAAGGTTCCCATGATTGCATGACACAGCTGAACCTTTTTTGTCACTTCTTAAAGATTTTTTTTACTACTGGTTCAGGTGAATAGGTAGTAAAAAGGCTTTAAAAATTTTAAAAAGTTGGTCACGCCCACCCAATCACATGACCCCCCCACCAAGCCATGCCCACCAAGCCACGCCCAGAGAACCGGTGGCAACAATTTTTACATTTCACCACTCTTACAGTCATTAATTGCCTCTTCTTGATAAAACTAGCTGGGTCAAATGAGATACATTTTTGTACAGTAGAGTTGAAGTGCAGAATGTAAGTTACTTGGGTAGGATCAATGTCAATCCACCATTCATACTTGCCAAGGAGAAAACCTCCAGATACAACATCCAAATACTGGAAGCACCATGGACTCCCAATGTGGTAGCATGTTCCTGCAGAGTAGGCTTTTCAGCAGCCTGGTGTCAAGCCTGGCTCAGACTTGGATGGTGAAAAGGATAATTTTGAATTAATATTGATTCACACCTCCCTAGTCTTGAGTGGCTCTTTGTTGGGGAAGTGAAAAAAATCACCTTGTCCTGTTTGCACATAGATCACCAAGAGCTATGGTGGTGCAGTGGTTAGAATGCAGTACTGCAGGCTACTTCTACTGACTGCTGGCTGCCCAGAGTTCAGCAATTCAAATCTCACCAGATCAAGGTTGATTCAGCCTTTCATCTTTCCATGATCGATAAAATAAGGACCCAGATTGTTGGGGGCAATATACCAACTCTGTAAAGCCACTTAGAGAGGACTATCAAGCACTGTGAAGTGATATATAAGTCTAAGTGCTATTGCTATCATCAGCCTTAGGCAATTCAGCTGAAAGGTTGCCTAACAACCAACCAAGAGAAGCAGCTATTGCTGGCCTCAGAAGACAAAGAGCCAGAGCTAACACCTCTGTCCAATGCCAGAATCTGGTGCAACAAGAGAGATGAACAAAGATGCTTAACCATACTGTTGGCCAGAAACAATCTCTCCCCATCAGAGAAACAAATCCAGGTTATATCAACCCTATATAAGAGGAGCTGTATATCTCACATATCTGTTGGTGAAAACTTTCCATTTCCTCACCATTGTGGTCTTGAACTCCTTGGCTGCCTTGTTCTTTGTTCAAACTTTTTGCCATTGAAAACCTTTTTATTAAAAAGACCCCTCCCCCCTTTTTTAAAGAAAAGAAAAGATGGATATCGTGATTTTCATGGACAGGACACATATAAGCCCACAGATCTGTCTCTGGTGGGTAGTCACCTGTCTTCTCCTATGTAGAATCTTGTCTTATTGCTTGATGTTGTTGGAAATTCTGGTGGAAAGTAGGGAATTATGAGAGCTTCAGATTATACATTTCATCCACCATGAGGTTGTTTATTTATTCCGGAATAAGTTATCCTTTACCACAAAGTACCATAGCCAAGATATTAAGGGTTTCGCTTCTGAGATTTTTCTGTGCCAAAAGGGATACCTCTAGTTTGATGGAGCTGTGGCATTCTACATGCTATAGATGAGAGCAGATTCACTTGGTGGCATCCTTTTGTGGATTACAAAACATGCTCAGGTCCTAAGCAGGATATAAAAACAAACAAACAAGAATGTACCATAAGCTATTGTGGAAATCAATTGTGCAAGTTGTTCAAACAAGTGTTTGTCCATTATTTCAATAATAGAGCTGAAAGGCTAAGGCCCCCACTTCTCTGATCAATTCCCACACAAAATATTTTTTAATTGTAATGGACTCATCTGAAAAAGATGCTATTGCCCTTGTTCATGTTCAGCCTCATACTGTTGTGGCCCGCCAGTGGCCAGCAGAGCTGGTAGCAGATTCAGACAGTGTGGAGGTTGGAAAGGAACATGGGTCAGTCCTGGAGTCTGGGGAAGGCTCTGATGAGGACTCTGTGTCAGAGGCAGAGAGGGGGCCAGGGCCCTATGCCAGTTATCAGCTGCCTTCAGAGTCAGACATCAGTGAGGCAGACGAACAGTTGGAGCCTGTTTCCAGTGTACACATGCGCAGAGTTGCCAGATGAAGGGAACTGCTAAAGAACAGGATTGACTTAGGAGTATGGCCACAGGTGGACGATGAATGGCCCTCCCAGAGGAGGAGCAAAAGGGGAGTGGAGTTTTCAAGAGACAATTAGTTCGCTTAATTGGTTCGTGACTCTCTGAGACTCCTTGCCAAGTTTTGCAGATATTGGCTTGGCAGCTCTCCAAACCAGATAAGATCTGTGACTGTACATCCTCCATTGAAAGACTTGAATGAGAAGAATTTGCAGTAAATTAATAAAAGGGTTTTTTGCCGGGACAAGGAGTTTGCTTCATGCTCTTGAGAAGCCTAGGTCAGAACATATACACTGCAACTCTCTTATGTGGTAGTAGATATGTGATGTTTGATTTCTCCTACATACCCTTTGGAACTCTTGGCCTCTTTTCCACCGAACCACCAACACATCTGTTTGGCCTCAAATCACCCAACTACCCTATGTGATCAGCTTCCATTATCAATTCAGCCTTTTTCCATATCTCCCTTTTGTCTTGTCTTTTTGTTCTTTCTACCTAGTTCTCCTGTGCTTTGTGCTTTAGTTTCTCCACCGTTTCTTGTTGTCTGTCAGCTCTGCTCTCACTTCCCTTAATGTGCCCTTTCTCGCAAAAGCTCAAGGATATCAGCAAAAGTTGTGAATGAAAACCAATGTGATTTTGCAAATGCAGTTTGAAAAGAACAATTTAAAATATCTTGATAGACTAAATTGAATAATGCTCCATCAACTTAGACAATAAAATCCAGTGCATTAATATTGATTCACACCTCCCTAGCTTTGAGTGTCTCTTTCTGGGGAAATGGAAGAAATCACCTTCTCCTCTTGGCAAACAGATTCTACTGTACACTGAAAGATTTTATTCTGTTAGATGTCACTTTGGTTTGGAAAGATAGGTCATCTGTTATAATATTTTCAATAGAATTAATGCATCTGGATTTATCTCCACACATAGGTCTAAGTTTATAAAAGCCTATCTATTGCTGTACGGCTTTTATGGACCTTACTGGAAGTATTGCACTTTGCCTGTTCCCTTCAGCTACCTTCCCTTCAGAAAACTATGCAACAATTCATTTCTGACCTGTCATTTTTTTTTTTTTTTTTGGCATCAGAATTCGTAGGCCTATCTTTTTAGACTGACTGCAGATCTAGGCAGGCACTTAAGTAACAACTTCACACAAAATATTGTAGTTATCTCTCTCTCTCTCTCTCTCTCTCTCTCTCTCTCTCTCTCTCTCTCTCTCTTTCTCTTTCTCACACACACACACACACACACACACACACATCTATTGCAGTATACAGTATTAAGCTTCCCTCTCTGCATGCCTACCTTAATGTCCAATTCCAACCAAAAACAATAACATAAAGAAGCACATTATATGCATCCAGTGTATTTGCTGGTAGGCTATCAACTAGTTTATGATTTTATAAATATTCTATTTCAGTGGTTCTCATTCTGTGGTCCACAGACCCCTGGGAAGGGGGTGCAATATCATCAAAGAGGGTCTGTGAAGGCTTGAAGAAATGTTAAGACTTAAATGTTTAAGTCTTGGGGGTCCGTATTCATGGTCTGTGGCAAAAAAAGGTATTTAAGGAGGTTTGAGGTGAAGAAAAGGTTGATATTCACCATATCTATCTCATGATATTGTGTATATTGTTATGGAAGCATACATAACTAGCATTTGCTTTTATATTTTTTTTTAAGTCCCTCAAATGTTGGTTGTCTTTAAATGGTTATTAATGTTGTTTACTCAAGAATTATTTTTAACAATTCAGATTGTTCTGATTTTGTTTATTGACAGGTAAATATTTCCAGTTCAGGATTATTTAGCATTCATTTCCCCAATGCAAACTCCTTTTTAACAACAATCTAAAAAATAAATAAAATAATTATTCCTGTTTGATCACTACTTTCAGAAATGTAATATTTTTTTTTACTGATCCAGTCCATGGATTATAATTCAGAATAAAATCACTGGTGTTTGCAACTTCATCTGTTGCCAACATTGATGTTGCTGAAAATATTTTTTCCCCTACTGCCAGAGGCTAAGATATTTTTATTCAGTTTTTAGATATTTAAGCAGAAAAGCATGATTTTATTTGGTACCTTAAATAATATTATAATTCTATCATTGTTATTGCAACAGTGGTCTTAAGCACTTTATTTAGTGAAAGCCTGATATTCTTTCTTTTTTCAAAGTTTTTATTGGTGGTGGAATTCAAACAGTGGTGGGATTCAAATTATTTAACAACCGGTTCTCTGCCCTAATGACCAGCTGGGTAGACATGGCTCAGTGATCATGTGACTGGGTGGGCATGGCGAACTCAATGTCACTCATGTCGATGGGCACTTTGCTTTAGCTGCTATAATATAATAAAGGTTAACCAGAGAGGCAGTTTCTGTAAGCAGGGCAATAAAGATGAGGCTAGAAACAACACCAGAATGTTTCTTTCCTGCCTTCCTTGCAGTATTAGCCCTGTAAAGTGGGAATAAACAAAAGGAGATTTCTTCCAACAACCGGTTCTCTGAACTGCTTAGAAAGTTAACAACCGGTTCTCCTGAATAGGTGCGAGCTGGCTGAATCCCACCACTGGATTCAAATTTCTTTTACTACTGGTTCTGTGGGCATGGCTTGGTGGGCATGACAGGGGAAGGATACTGTAAAACCTCCATATCCCCCCCACTTCAGGGGAAGATTACTGCAAAATCCCCATTCCCTCCCGATCAGCTGGGACTCGGGAAGCAGAGAATAGATGGAGGTGGGGCCAGTCAGAGGTGGTATTTACCGGTTCTCCAAACTATTCAAAATTTCCACTCCTGGTTCTCCAGAACTGGTCAGAACCTGCTGAAAACCACCTCTGGTTTTTATGTATTAATGAAAAGAGCTTCTCTTTCTCCTTTACCCTCAGGTATTTAAATGTAGTTAAGCTCTTTTAATAGTGTAACAGCTTTTACCCTAAATGTTGTGGGCTTTCTGAGAGCTGTGATTTCTTTATCTTCTATACCTCCATCTGATGCCAAATTCCTGGCTACCAACACTTCCTGATGATGATGATGTGCGCATGTGCGAGGAACATGTCTGCCAAGCTTACTGCTCTGGCTCCGTACAAGGAAAATCAGCCAGTAAGAGGAGTAATTGAGCTCAGAAAATTGAGCCGGGGAGAGGCCAAGGACGAGCGATTCTTAGGGGACCTGATGCTGGCAGTGAATTGGAGAGATACTACTCTCCAAGGCTGCCGTCTGTGAAAGACGCCGACGCCGCTCAGAAGACACCGTGGCCCAGCTGGTCTGAGAGAGCCTCGACCCTCCCGTGACTGCTGCTCTGTCTGCCGCTCTGACTGCCGCAACCCCCGTTGTGCTGCTTGCTGGCGTGAATGGCTTGCTGGCTTGCTGATGCTGCTTTGAGAACGTCACGGCTCAGCGGCTGAGCGCCCCTCCCTCCACCGTGGACACAGCTCCTTTTCAGCTTCACTTTGGATTCGGACTGCCAGGGGGGTTGGTACGATTACTGCTGTGACAGACTACTGCAATTCCGGCCTTTGACCATCATGACCGGCCTTTTGGCTCTCGTTGCTGTTGCCGCTGTTATCTATGCATACTTTGCCTTCCGACCATCCCCGCCCCTGCCTTTGTCCTCCGGACCATCATTTTGGAGTGAGCTGGGATTCCGCACCTCCCCACAACCGACATTAATCTTCCAATTACTTCAGACTTTTGGATTGTGCCCTCTTTGCTGGACTCTGCAGAGGAGAAGATTAAGAACATTAAGACTTCCTCTTTCATATGAGTACAAGCCTTGTACGAATTTTGCACAGCTGCACAATTTGTAACTCGTATGGTGTGTGCATGTGATATGGGTGTGATAGAGTGAATGATCCCACTTTTTATTAACCTATTATCATTGTATTCTGTGTTTTTAACTGCTATGTGGGGATTGCTTGGGTGAATGATGTGTATGTTTGAAAGAACTGGGATTACAGCCTGGTGCCTCCTACACTGAGTGCTATTGCAGAAGTGTTAGAGGGCCCAGGCCTACCCCCAGCCCTAGAATGTTTGATTTAAATGGCCTGCTGGAGAGAGCGGGGGCTACGGGGGGAGGAATGGGGTCTATGGGGATGGGGACGGGCCGGAACATTACGGTCATGATGGGGAGGGGCAGGAACTTTAGGGCTAGGCATTACCGGGGAAGGAGGGTTTGCTATGTCACAGCGATCCTTCCTTCTGGCCCTATTAGTTCCACTCCAAGGCCAGATGGTGAGAGTTGTCAGGGCCCTGGTCTCAGGCTGTTGTTGCTAAATGCCAGGTCTGTGGTTCATAAGGCTCCCCTTGTCCGGGACTTAATATTAGACGAGGGGGCAGACCTGGCATGTATTACTGAAACCTGGCTGGGCCCAGAGGGAGAAGTCCCCCTCACTGAAATGTGCCCAGAAGGATTTCAGGTGCTTCATTAACCGCGACCCCAGAGAAAGGGGTGGGGGAGTGGCTATCATCATCCGAGGGTCATTAGTTCCTCGTAGGATCCCTCCTCCAGAGCTTGTTGGGTGTGAGTCCTTGCTGGTGAAATTGGATCTTGTGGGTCAAGTGGGTCTGTTGTTAACGTACCTTTCTCCCAACAGCGTTGCAACAGCCCTCCCCTCGCTCCTCGAAGCAATAGCCGAGCTGGCGGTCGAGTTCCCCAGGCTTATGGTGCTGGTGGATTTCAACCTGCCTTCGCTCGGTGAACGCTCTGATGGTGTGCAGGAGTTCATGGCTTCCATGATGGCCATGGACTTGACCCAAATAATCCGAGGTTCGACTCACTCAGCAGGTCACACACTTGACCTCGTATTCCTCTCAGAGCAGTGGAGGCGTGCTCTAGATTTGAGGGGTATTAAGATCTTGCCCTTGTCATGGTCTGATCACTTCCTACTGAGGCTTGACTTTCGGAAACCAATCCCCCACTATAGGGAGGAGGAACTGATTAGGTGGTTCTGCCCCAGGGGCCTGATGGACCCGATGGGATTTCAGACGGCGCTTGGAGAAATACCTGACACTTTCATCCACAGTCCGGTGGAGTCCTTAGTCGCTGCTTGGAATACAGCGGCGGCGAGGGCTCTAAACCGGATTGCGCCTTTATGGCCTCTCCGAGGTAGCGGATCCAGGAGGGCTCCTTGGTTCACCGAGAAACTCCGGGAGATGAAGCGCCAAAAGAGACGCCTAGAGCGCCACTGGAGGGCCAGTAACTCTGAGTCAGACCGAGCACTGATGAGAGCCTATATCAGAGCCTATCTTGTGGCAATACGGGTGGCAAAATGTGTGGATTTTGCCGCCCTTATTGCATCCGCTGAATCCCGCCCAGCCACCTTGTTTAGAATAACCCGCTCCCTCTTGAAAGGGAGGGACGCGGATGACCCTTTACAAGGTAGAAATTTGTTCAGTTTCTAACGGATAAAGTCACTTGGATTTGGACAGACCTGGACTCCAATTGCATGGTACCAGCTGAGGTACCGAGGGAAGGTCTTGAGCGGAGCTTATGGAGCGAGTTTCAACTTGTCGCTCCTGAGGAAGTGGACAAGGCCATGGGAATGGTGAGTGCCTCCACTTGTATACTGGACCCGTGCCCCTCCTGGCTGGTTTCGACCAGCAGGGAGGTGACACGCGGCTGGATCCAGACGATAGTTAACACCTCTCTCCGGGAGGGATCCTTTCCGCTCCTCTTAAAGGATGCGGTGGTGAGACCCCTCCTGAAGAAACCTTCTCTGCATCCAGCCATTTTGGGTAACTATCGTCCAGTCTCCAACCTCCCCTTTTTAGGGAAGGTTGTTGAGAAAGTGGTGGCCTTTCAACTCCGGCGGTCCTTGGATGAAACCGATTATCTGGATTCCTTTCAGTCGGGATTCAGGCCTGGCTACAGCATGGAAACTGCTTTGGTCGCGCTGATCGATGATCTCTGGAGAGCCAGGGATAGGGGTCATTCCTAGGGGGGGGCTTTGCCCAGGTTTTCCTGGTGCACCAATTGCGACCCTACCTGGACCGGGAGGCCCTTCGGATAGTCACTCACGCCCTCGTGACCTCAAGATTGGATTACTGTAACACGCTCTACATGGGGCTGCCCTTGAAGAGTGTTCGAAGACTTCAGCTTGTCCAGAATGCAGCCATGCGAGCGATTGTGGGTGCACCTCGGTACACCCACGTCACAACTATCCTTCGTGAGCTGCAGTGGCTGCCCATTGGTCTCCGGACACGCTTCAAGGTGCTAGGAATTTAATCAGTACACATACAGGATACTAAACAGGTACTAATATTTGAGTCTGGGGATCTATTGCTAAGCTTCAGTACCAGTTTCTGATGGAAGTATGAATGTTCCTGGCGTGCCCAGAATTTATCTGTCCTACTGTGTGTTTTATTCTCCTATGATCTTCAGGCCCCAGTAGGGTACATATTTTGTAACTTTTCAAAATTAATCTGCATTGCAAGTAGACAGTAAGTAGAATCATTCTTTAGGCAGAGCACCATAAAATCTATGTTTAAGTTTGAAACCCTAAGGTCTTGTCACTTCAGTCTCCAGGAATTCTTTGATTTGTTTAATGCCTGCCAGTACAAAGAGTGTTGTCAAAAAGCAGGGCCACCCAACAGATACAAAAATAAACAAAGTATAACATCAGTGGTTTTCCATTAAAATCTTTGCCTTTTTTCAAGTGCCCTTAAATGGAAAGACCACTTGTCAGGCTTTTGACAGATTAAAAGAATGTTAAATCAATTAATGAGAAGAGCATGCATTAGTTGACCAAATTTCCATATATTTGCTTAAAAAGCAACCTAGAATATTTGAATGTGAAAATACTTTGGTTATTTTTTCTCTGTCGCGGTGGGTGCCTTCAATTGCTTGTTAACTCCTGGCAACTGCCTTAATTAATGCCTGCAGGATTGTTGTTGGTGTGTGTGTGTGTGTCTGTCTGTGTGTAAGATTTCAGAAGTAGCTTGCCATTACCATTTTTCCTAGGGTTGAGAGGATATGGCTGGTTCCAAGTCACTCAGTTGGGTTTTGTGCCTAATGCAGGACTAGAATTCATGGTCTCCTGGTTTCTAGCCCAGTGCCTTAATCACTACACCAAATTGACCCTTTAATCATTGGAATAGGCACTAAGAATATGTACTACCCGGGGAGGAGCCAATGTCACAATGTCATAACGTGCGGCCTCGATACTCTGTGACCACCATTGATACTTTTGCTGCTGGACATCCATTGAGACCTAAACCGTCCCGTAGAGACAGTGATCAGGAAGACGAAGCCTTGCTGGTCTCAGGAACATTGCAAAGTCCCTGATAGACCCAAGGGAAGTGCTTCAAGCTGGCGGTAAACAGGCAGCCCCCAGGCTGATGAAGTCGGGATGGCTCCGGAAGGAAGTGAAAAGAGAAGGTGAGTCCATCTGGTGAGGTATTTTTTCTTTTTTGCGAAAGACTGCCCAAAGAAATTTTTCTTTAAAGCCAAATTAGATCCTTAAGCCAAGAAAGCAAGCGGTGAAATTAACTTATATTGGATTGTTTTGGAAAGCTTTTTTTTCTTTGTAACTATACTTTGTGGATTGAAGTGCTTGCAACATTTCTCGTTTCTCCTCTTAAAGTGAACAGATTGTTTTTTCTTCTGCTTTTTGTTGCTTTATTTTTTGGCTTCTGTTTTAAAACCTTCCTTTTTATTTTAACAATTCTTCCTATTACTTGTTATTAAATTTCATTAAAAGAAATCTAAAGAGCTTTGTTTCCTATAAGCCAGAGATAAATATTAGAAAGTGAAAAGTAGCAACATTGCCACTCGGAGGTCAGAGACTGGAGTTTTTGAAACAACGTATCTCTTCTCTTTCCTTCTTTGATTTCACTGACTTTGTAGCTGAAGGCTTTGCAATTTGTTTACAGAAACTGATAAAGACCCAAGAGCATGAATTGTTTTCACAGGTGCCTTTGAGAACTATTTTGGCAGGGGAAGAAAGGGGAAAAAATACAGAACCCTTCTCCTTTGAAGAGCATAAAAGAAATTGTGTTCAAGTCAACCTAAAATTAAAAAATAAAAGAGGCCTGGAAGGCTAGACTGGTAGTGGCTATTAGTTTTTTTTAATTTCTTTCTTCTTTTTTGGAAACATGGATCAATATTCAGATGAGGAAACCTTAAAATTCCAAAATATCTTGGCTGGAATTCAAAATCTATTGGAAGGATATGGGAGAATTGAGAAGAAGTTGGAAAGACTAGTCTTCCTCACAGCAAAAGATGAAGGGGTTGGAGCCCCCAAAATTAAAGGGGAGAATGAAGACATAGACGATAAAGACAAGACAATAGATGAATTTATTAACAGAGCAAATGTGGGTGAAAGTGGAAAGAAGGGAAAATGGAAAAGGGAATTCGATGAATTGGAGCTCTACCTCAGATCCAAGATACAGAAGGAAAAAAAATGGTAATGATGATGGACTTAAGAAGAGAAATTTTTTCAGAAGCAAGACTGACAACCAAAGACAAGCTAATTTTAGTAACAGCTGGAGGGCAATGAGATTACCTGAGAGATCCTTCAAGCAACAAAGTGTGGAGAGAAGTCTATAAAAACTTTATAAAGGAGATAAAAAGAAGACTGACACCACAATTCGCAAGCAAGATAAGACAGTTTTGTTACTGGAAACATACAGGTTGACAATGAAAGTTGGTAATAAAAATTAGTTGATCTTTGGTGATTAATAAGTAGGAATTTAGTAACTCCTAGATTGTTTTAGATTGTTCTTAAATGTTTATTTGTTAACAAATAATTAACTATAATAATAATAATGAAATGATAATGATACAGCTTAATGATATATACATGTATTGGCAAACTAGTAAAAGAAATTTGGATATAAATTGAAAATTGCGACCTGAGAAAAAGACCTATAAATCTTATTAAATTTTTTTTATTTAGATCTTGTCATAAAGGTGTAAGGTTTTTTTGGGGGGTGGGGTCTAATGAGAGGAGGTGGGACATAAATAGTAAATTTATTTTAGCCAATTATAATAACGACAAGGAAATGTCAATGGACATTGTTTAACAATATATGCATGCTATGGTATTCGCAAAAGTAACTTGGATATAAATTCTAAACAGTGAGTTGGGGAGAAAAGGGGGGGGAGGTTTAGAAACTTTATTAATTGATTTTTACTTAAAAGATGTCATAAAGGTGTTAGAAATTTTTTTGAAATAGCTAATGAATGCCATTATGTGGTTGTGTTTTTAAGTATGAATGATTTGAGGTAAAAGCATGTTCAAATAATTGTTGTCAAATGAGAATTGTGGTACATTGGTAGTAAGATATACAAAGACTTTTGATTTAAAGTGTATAATCTAATTTGAACTATAAGTAATAACTGTGGAAGAAATGCATGAACGTTATCTGTAACCAATCGACATGCTTTCTACAAGATGTAATGAAGGATGATTCCGTTTTTGTGTTTTTGTTCAATTAAAATAAAATAAAAACTTTTCAAAAAAATAATATGTACTACCCTTTCAGCTGTAAAGGAAAGGGGAATGAGCGCTGTAGTCCAGGGTTTATAAATTGCTTTAAAAACTCAAGTTATCGGACTTCCTGGGCGGGATCTTGCTGATGGTGGCAGCTTAATAGAGCTGCTCCCAAGTTCCTGGTCGCGTTACCTGCCTAGACATCTGACAGATACCTCACCCTTCAGGCAAGAAGGGGAGGAGAGAGATCCAGCTGGCAAGTGCTTTCTTTTGATCTTTGCAGCTTTTTTGTCTGCGAAGAGGGGGGGGGGCAGCCGAGGCTGAATCATCTCCGTGCCGGAAATCTACAGCTTTTTTTTTTTCAGCTCAAAGTAAGATCCTCCCACTTAGAACAATATTTGAACTATCTATCTGATTTTAATACAAGCAGAGTCCGTATCTGAGAACCTCATCTGCTTATTTAAATCCTAGCTTCATTTTTTACAAGAGCTTCCTTCATTAATTTGGTTATCTAAAAAAAAGGCTCCTAAAATGGCGATTGTGTATTCTCCGTAACAACGCCACCTCCCTAATCTTTTTGCAAAGAACAGCGATAAAACTTCAAAGTAAGGAACAGCCGGCCAGCAGCTTCTTATTAATTAGTTTCATTTCTCTGAAGATTCTACAAGACTTTCCTCTTATCAACTTTGCTAATATATATTTCTGATATAGAGAAGTCTAAAATGGCGCTGAATATGCTGAGCTGCTTCGTTACAATGCTTTGTTTTCTGAAACCTTCTGAAAAGTCCTAAGGAGCTAACAAAGCAGTGATTTAATACCTTTTTTTGTAAGCTGCACAGCGGGCCAGTAGAGTTTGATTAATTGTTTGAAGATAAGACTTATAATGGCCTCAAAATTAAATCCTGGGCTGAAACCTCCTCCTAGAAGTACATCTCCAATACCTGGCACAAAGTTGCAGCCTCCACCCTCTATGCCCCCTACTGGAGATTTGCTAACAAAAGAACTTTTTTTGGAAACTTTTAGAGAATTTAGAGAGGAGAATTTAGAAACTTTTAGAGAATTCAGAGAGGAGATAAAGGAGGAGATAAAAGAGCTTAAGGCGGACTTATATGATAAACTTGATACTAGGATTGCTCAAATAAAAGATGATATGCTGGGACTTGTAACTGTACTGACAGAACATGTTTCTGGAATTGAAGATAACCTAGAGGATCTTAATGAAGCTAATACCAATTTGACATCCAAAACTGAGGTGGTGCAACAAAAAGTTGAAAACGTTGAAAAACAAATTATTATGATACAGTACAGGCAGATGGAGCTGGCATTAAAAGTCAGGGGGTTGCATGAGGATAAACAGGAGATCTTGAAACAGATTTTTTCAGAAGCTTTTGATTGTCTGGTGGGAAGACCGGGGTCCAACTTTGACTGGCAGATCGATAAAGCTTATCGCGTTAATTCTTGGGTGGCAAAACAGAAGCAATTTCCCCGAGATGTAGTTATATACTTCACCACAAGAGAGCTCAGAAACATGATACTACAAGAGTCCTATAACATAAGGCTTCAAATTGGGGGCTAGGATTTGATTGTTTTGAAAGAAATACCACCTCAAATGCTAAGAGCCAGGAGAGACTATGCTTTTTTTAGTGGAAGAACTCAGAAACCGTCAGATACAGTACAGATGGGATGCACCATTTGGTATTATATTTACATTTGACAGGCAAATATATCGTCTCAACTCCGTATGGAAAGCTCGAGATTTTTATCACAATATTCTGAAGGTGGGACACTCTGCACCATCTAGATCTGGAGAAAGACCACAAGAAGGACAAGATAGATAGCAAACCACACAACTACCAGACAAGATGTACCATCTCCCCTCACCGGAAGGGCAAGGTGTTATGGAACAAAGACCTAGCCGTATGACTACCAGACGAATGGAAAAACAAGCTAAAAGGCAACAACCTCAACAATTATCGGCCATCGATCAAGGAGTTACAGCAACAAGCTCAGAAGCCGTGGGAGGAGCTAGGCCAAAGGTTAAACAGGCCATGCAAGAGGCTCTAAAAAAGCTTCAGGTAACCAAAGATGACAACTAAGATTCTAACATGGAATGTCAATGGACTGAATTCTCCACAGAAGAGAAAGAAAATATTTCACTATCTTAAGCAGTTTAAGAATGATATAATTTGTTTGCAAGAAACTCATATCAAATCAACTGATCAAAAATATTTGCTTAACCCCAAACTTGGTCAACATTTTGTAACTTCTGCTATGGAAAAGAAAAATGGTATAGTCGTATACTTAAGAAAAGACATCAAAGCTGAACTAATTGAAGCAGATCCCTTTGGAAGATATATCACGCTAGATCTAATCTTAGAAGGGAAAAAGACATTACTTTTGGGAATTTATGCTCCTAATCAACAGCAAGACGGGTTCTATAGAAATCTTCATGCTAAATTAGTACAGTGGGAGTATAGGTCTTGTATACTATTGGGTGACTGGAATGGTGTGATAGACACTAAAAGAGATAAGAGGACCCCTCGCCCAAATACTAAAATGTGAGCTAAGCTACCCAAACCTTTTTTTGACATGATGGACGACTTTGAATTGAGAGATATTTGGCGAGAAAGAAACACAGAGGAATATGATTTCACTTTCTTTTCTGATAGACATCAATCCCTTTCAAGGATTGACTTTATACTAATCACTGATGATTTACTTTCTAGGGTGAAGAGGACAAAGATTGCAGCTAGGGTCCTTTTGGATCATAACCCAGTTTGGATGGAATTGGGAAGGGCAGTGCAGGTAAGAAGGTCTTGGAGACTGAATGAAAACTTATTCAGATATGAAAAGTACATTAATGATTGTAAAAAATTGTTATCTGAATACTTTGTTTTGAATATGAATAAGGGTACACCTATGGAATTCGTATGGGATGCAAGCAAAGCGTATATGAGAGGAGTGCTGATGAATATAAATAAAATAAATAGACATAAACAAGGGCTAAAACGAACAGAATTGGAAGAGGAAATTAAGAGAAAAGAGTTGGAGTTAACAATGAATCCAGGCGATACAAAGGTTAAGGAAGCAATTACCATATTAAAATCTCAATTTGACATGTTGATCTCTGACCAGGTAGCAACTAGTTTATTATATGCAAAACACAATACTTTTTGTAACGCAAACAAACTTGGCAGATGGTTAGCTTATCAGATTAGGAAAAAAAGGAAAACTCGAAATATAACTAAACTGATTTATAGAGGGAAGGAGGTGTTTCAACAGGAGGAGATTCAAAAGGCATTTCGGGATTTTTTTACAGAATTGTATAAAGGGGATAAAATTAAGTGTTTAGATATAGACAAATACTTAGATAAAGAGAAAATACCCTCAGTTAGAGAAGAGCACAGGCAAAAATTGAATCAACCAATAACCTCGAGGGAAATTTTGCAGGTAATTAAGCAACTAAAGTTAGAGAAAGCACCAGGTACAGATGGTTTGACAGTGGTTTACTATAAAAATTTACACTTAGAAATGGTAGAACCTCTTAGAGAATTATTTAATAAGATTCAAACAGAAGGTAAGGTGCCTCCATCTTGGAAGACAGCGTTTATATCTTTGATACCCAAAGAAGATCAAGGTACTACCCAACCAAAAAATTATAGACCTATCTCATTACTTAATGTAGATTATAAAATTTTTACTAAAATACTAGCAAATAGGTTAATGCTGGTTATTCAACAATTGATACACACCGACCAAACAGGTTTTATACAGATGACAGATGAAAAGTAATGTTAGATTAATTATTAATGCATTAGAATATTTGGGAAAGAACAACCAAATTCCTGCTGCGTTCATATTTTTGGATGCTGAGAAGGCCTTTGATCGAGTTAACTGGCAATTTCTGTTGAAGATATTGCAAAAAATGTAGATAGGAGATAGCTTTTTACAGTCAATTAAAGCAATATACCAAAAGCAAACACCACAAATCATAGTCAATGGAAGTTTAACAGACCCTTTTCAAATTGGAAAAGGTACAAGACAGGGCTGTCCTTTGTCCCCACTATTGTTTATTATAACTTTGGAAATATTGTTGAATAAAATACGGGGCTTGGATGGTCTAAAAGGGATCAAGATTAGGCAGCAAGAATACAGAGTCCGCGCTTTTGCGGATGATTTGGTCATAATATTGGAACAACTGCAGGAATCTAGTATGGTTTTAATGAATACGATTAATCAATATGGTCAAGTGTCTGGTTTTAAAATAAATTTAGGCAAAACAAAAATATTAGGTATAAATATGAATACTAAACAAAAGGAAGAACTAAGAGGGATGCTAGGATGTGAGGTAGTCAAAAAAGTCAAATATCTTGGGGTTAATATTTTAACCTCAAACGGGAAATTATATAAGCATAATTATGAACCACTTTGGCATAGTATATAGATAGAGATGAAAAAAATGGGAGAAATTGCACTTATCTTTGCTGGGTAGGATAGCGGCAGTGAAAATGAACATCTTACCAAAATTTTTATTTCTCTTCCAAATGTTACCTATACTTAAAAAAGATGCAAATCTTTTAGAATGGCAGAAGGGTATCAACAAATTTGTATGGGCAGGAAAGAAGCCAAGGGTAAAGATGAAAATAATGCAAGATGTACGCAAGATAGGAGGCTTGAAATTACCTAACCTAAAACTATATTATGATGCAGTGGCGCTATCTGTAATTAGTGATTGGACTCATTTAACTAATGATAGAATACTGACTATCGAGGGACACGATCTGGTATATGGTTGGCATGCTTACCTGTTATTCAACAAAAAATTGGATAAGAATTTTAAAAGTCATATTTTAAGAAATGCTTTACTGCGGGTCTGGAAAAAATACCAATATAAATTAAATGACAAGATACCCATGTGGGCCATTCCTAGACATGCAATTGAAAATATGAATATAGCACAAAAACAGGATAGAACTACCTACAGACTGCTTCTCATTTTGGAAAGGGGGGTACTACAACTAAAATCTTTAGAGGTATTAAAAGAGGAGAAGGTAGTTCAAACATGGTTCCAGTATGGGCAATTACAGGCCAGGTGCAAAATAGATCAAAAAATTGGTTTTATCCAAGTTGAGGATAATTTGTTTAAACAAATAAGAGATCAAAGTTTAATGCATATAAAGAGGATATATAATGTACTAATAAGATGGATTCGGAAACAGAATTAGTTAAAGATTGTATGATAAAGTGGGCTCAAAACATTGAAGAACCAATAATGTTGGATACATGGGAAAGAATCTGGGTAAGAAATGTGAAATTTACACAAGCTCAAAACCTGAGAGAAAGTTTTTATAAGATGTTCTATAGATGGCATTTAGATCCTAAAAAGCTGGCTTCTATGTATCCGAATGTACAGCCTAAATGTTGGAGGTGTGGTTCTCTCGATGCTACATATTTTCATATATGGTGGACCTGTCAAAAGGTTAAGGCATTTTGGATAAAAATATGGTGGATTATGCAAAATATCTTTAAAAGAAGGATAGAGTTTACTCCTCAGTTATTTTTACTAGGTATATGTATTGACTTTACAGTGGTAGAGACTAACTTGGTTCTGCACCTAATAACAGCAGCAAGACTGTTGGTGGCGCAATACTGGAAGAAGGAAGACTTGCCTACAACTCAAGAATGGACATTGAAAGTTACAAACTTAGCTGAGATGGCTAAAATATCGGCATATCTTAAAGATCATTCAAATGAGAGATATAAACGAGACTGGAAAAAATGGAATGACTATATACAGAACAAATATGGGACTAAGAAATTCCAGATAGCCTATGCTTAAGATCAGGAATAATTTAAACTGTTCAAAGTTAGTGTAACAGGAAGAAGCTAAGATCAATGTAGAGATGTTATTAACTTCTTTTTTTTTATTTCTTTTGTCTCAATATATTTTAGACTGTGTTTGTTAAAAATCTATACTGTGTACGGGCTCTGGGAAGTCGGGGGGGAGG
This sequence comes from Thamnophis elegans, assembly GCF_009769535.1. Classification (NCBI taxonomy): domain Eukaryota; kingdom Metazoa; phylum Chordata; class Lepidosauria; order Squamata; family Natricidae; genus Thamnophis; species Thamnophis elegans. The sequence goes on along the minus strand of NC_045543.1, from coordinate 62,672,201 downwards.
GAGGTGGGGTGTTAGGGGGGAGAGTGGGGGAAGGGAGGATATATACTATATGTTAGATTTCAATGTAATGCGATTTCACATGTATACTGTTTCTCTTTAATTTCTCTGTAAAAATAGGACAAGCTGAATACATTGACATATAGTAGAAATACACCAAGGGGAGGAGCAGTGGGATAGAAGAAAGATGGGTAGAGAGGGTGGGAGAGAGGATGGGAGGGAGGGTGAGAAGGAAGGGAGGGAGTGGACTGGGAGAGAGGAGTGGTAGAGGGGTAGGGGAAGTAGGGTAGAGGGGAATGATGGAGGGAAGATAGAAAGTTGGAGGGGGGTGGAAGAAAGAGGTGTATGGAGAGTGGAAGAGGTATATTGGGTTTCTATTTTGGGGGGTATTGTTGACAAGAGGAATTGCTGTGATTATTGTTTAATGTTGTATTTTAACTCAAAAAAAAATTTCGATCACACGACCACGGGGATGCTGCAATGGTCGTAAGTGTGAAAAAAGATAGCTGAGTCCCTTTTTTCAGTTCCGTTGTAACGTTGAACAGTCACTAAATGAATTGTTGTAAGTTGGAAAAAAAAAACCTCAAGTTATCCAGCATAATCCTTCACATGCTGCTTTAGAGATAAATTCCAGTATATTTAAAATAGTAAGAATGTAAAACTCATAGAATTAAGCTTGACCTTTGATGACTTGTCAATAATATGAAACAGCTTGCTGGTGTCTTCAGGTTTTTTTCCCCTCTTCCTATATATTTTCTCATTTCCAATTCCAAGATTTATCAACGTATATCAATCAATGTTGGATAAATTCTAATCTAAGTCCATTTTAAATTTTCAAGTTACTGAAGCTGATCTACATTTTCTTTTAAATCACTTGTTAAGCTGGTAATATAGAATACAATACAACATTTGTGCTGATATTTTGCTAATATTTTGGGAAGGAAGGCATTATATTCAATAGTTCACTCAAATGAACTTATGTGGTGCTCAGTCTTCATATAAAAGAAAATGGTTATACAATGAATGCAAATAAAATTTAATTTTTTTCCCTCAGCTTCTGATTAAATAAGTTATTGCCATCTTATAATAAAAAAAAGCTTTGCGGAGCAATGTGTAGAACAGGGTTGTCAAACTTGTGGCCTGTGGGCCGGATGCATCATGTGCTGGCCATGCCCATGCCCGGTTCAGTGAAGGGGGGGGAGTCATGATACATCATGTGATGCCACTGTGATGATGCAAGTTTGACATCCCTAGTATAGAAAGAAGAGAGGCATGCAGACAAAAGAATAAGTAAAAACAGGTATAGGCAGATTTCTTTTGCATTTCGCAAGAGTGAAATATAATACAGGTATACTTTATAAAACTATCACTTTACAGCTTTCGTCTGCTTTGTCCCTATATAAAAATAATCACTGTTGGAGGGTTGGTGTTTTTTTCTTCTTATTCTGCAACCACACTGTTACCGTATATACTCGAGTATAAACCGAGTTTTTCAGCCCACTTTTTGGGCTGAAAAAAGCCGCCTCGGCTTATACTCGAGTCTACAACTGGATCCGGCAGTGCTGTTGCCTGTTGGAGGAGGAGGAGGCGAACCAGCCTGCCACCGCCGGCCACCGCCAGCCCCGCCACTCTTCCCGCCCCCTTCCAAGCCCCACAGTCCAGCGGACGCAGCAGAAGCAGCCCTGGGGCTCCGCTGCCGCTCCCTGCATTTTCTGGACGGGGTCTCGCAGGAAGGAATCCCCTCTCCAAGGGATCCCCGTCTAGAAAATGCGGGGAGCGGCAGCGGAGCCCTGGGGCTGCTTCTGCTCTGTCCGCTCCTCTCTGCTCTCCTGTCGCCAGCTGGTGGGGCTGACCCTGATCCATAAACACTGCCGAATTCAGCCTCGGATCTTTGTCGGGACCTCTTTCTGGTCCGCCTCTGAAGTCCATATTCTCCATAGTCTCTCGAACTGCTCCCCCCCACCTCCAGTTTCTTCCTAGTTTGATCCCACGCGCCGCTGACCTAGGAACCACATACCTCCCAGCAGTTTTTTCAGGCTGCTCCCAGATGGGAAGGGAGGGGGATTGTAAACCCCTTCCACACCCTGGCTCCTCCTCTTCCAGAGTTCAGGCTCTCTTTCTTTCTTTCTTTGAAAGAGAAGCCCAAATTAGCCAAAGGGGGGAAAGCGAGCGAGCGAGTGAAGCAGTGGGAGGGGGAAAGGTCCCTGTGAAGCCCTGCAGCCAAGGAGCGCTGCCTGCTTTTTAAGAAAACCTGGAAGGGGAAGAGGGCGGGTTTTTTTCCCCTCCCTTTTTCTTTTCGTTCCCGTGGCTCAGCCTCTCCTTTCCTTGGGGCCGTCACGTTTACTGTTTGCAGTTCCTTTCTTCGTATAAAAACCCCTCTGGCTCCAACGGGACCTCTTCCAAGAATACCGGGCGCAAAACTGCGCTCAGTTTCTGAAAGGTGGCCACGATCCCCAGTGGAAAGGCATTATTCCCCTCAGTTGTGAGGGCAATGCTGCTCGCGACTTTCCCCTAAATGTTGGAGAAAACTTTTCGCCGCTGTCCTCCTCGGCTCATTTGGGAAGGACGATTGTAACAGGTCGAGATTTCCTTTCAAAACAAAACAAAACCAACCCCTCCCCCGGTCCCAATGTTTCAAACAACCCCCTTTCCTGCTGGGAAGAACCCAGCCAAGTCCCTTCCCATTCGAAAGGGAAGCTCGTATCACCTTCTAGAGAAAGTGGCAAATGCCCTCCGTGACTTCCTTGGTTTCTCTCCGGGCTCTGCTCTTCGGCATTGCCCTTGGGGAAAACTGCCGCGGTTTGTTTCCGTGAATATATTAACAGGCGCGCGGAAAGCAACTAAGCCAAGGAGCGTACGTAGTCCAGCCAAGCGAGTCTAGTTTCCTGGGGTCCCTTGCTCGCTCGCTTTCCCCCCTTTGGCTAATTTGGGCTTCTCTTTCAAAGAAAGAAAAAAAGAAAGAAAGAAAGAGAGCCTGAACTCTGGAAGAGGAGGAGCCAGGGTGTAGAAGGGGTTTACAATCCCCCTCCCTTCCCATCTGGGAGCAGCCTGAAAAACTGCTGGGCGTCCCCTCCGCCCGTCCCTGCCAGCCCAGCCAGGCTGCGATCGACGGCTGTCCCTGCTACAATCCACGCCGCCTGCCGCATCAGCAGAATCTACCGTAATTCAAGAAATCTTAATCTTGACAGCATTGTTGGGATCTGCGGTGAAGAAATTACTTTAATCAGTGAGGTAAAGTCCTTTCTTCCCCCCCCCCGCAGCTCTGATGCAGGCGTAAGAAAAGTCCTCTCTTTCCCCCTCATCAAGGTGGCGCAGTGGTTAAATGCAGCACTGCAGGCTACTGCTAGATCAGCAGTTCAGTGGTTCAAATCTCACCGGCTCAGGGTTGACTCAGCCTTCCATCCTTCCGAGGTGGGTAAAATGAGGACCCAGATTGTTGGGGGCAATATGCTGACTCTCTGTAAACCGCTTAGAGAGGGCTGAAAGCCCTATGAAGCGGTATATAAGTCCACTGCTATTGCTATTGCTATCAGAGCTCGGGCGAGCGAAAGAAAGAACTTTACCTCACTGATTAAAGTAATTTCTTCACCGCAGATCCCAACAATGCTGTCAAAATTAAGATCTCTTGAATTACGTATGGTAGATTCCGCTGATGCGGCAGGCGGCGTGGATTGTAGCAGGGACGGCCGCCGATCGTAGCCCAATTGCGCCAGGGGGTTCCGCTGGTTGGAAGAAAGTCCTCCGCGCCACGCCTGCGCCCCAAACAGAGCTGGGTCCAATCAGCCTTTTTTCCCCTTTTTATGCCCTGTCTCAGACGTGCGGGCGCGCATGCTGTGAACTTGCCCACTTAGACGTTGAGGTTGCCGCGTGCTTAGCTGTGGCCACTCTTGTATTTTCCCCTTCCTCTTACGTGCCCCCCTTGGTGCAGCGGGCTAACACCGGTGAAAGGAGTGGGGTGGACACAACTGGTAAATTATAAACCACAGATTTTAATCCTATTTAATTTTTAATGGTATCAAATTTAGCTATAAAGTGGCTTTACCTACGGTACTTTTTATTCCTGGGCCTGCTAAATTCTAGTCCCTGGTGATACAATGAGTTAAATGCATTCTGGCCTGGATTTCCTATTGTGCAATTTGTGTCATGGACTTAATCATTTTAAATTCCATAAAATGCCAGTACAAATTCTTTCTGCCAAGAGATCAGAAAAAACAATGCTCGAATCTTCTGATATTTAAATGATTTATAATGTTGTTTAGATATATAATTTGGATTACATTTGAAAGCTATGCATTGATTAAATACTATGGAATACAATCCTGTGGCAGTTCTTCTTTCTTTTTTGGTTTTAGAAAAGGATAATTCCCTTTTTAGCCAGGCTTTTTGAATTAAATTAACACCAGTTTTTAAGTAGATTTCAATTTTAAAAAAATCTGTTAACTGCTTTGAATACCTTGATGGGGTACAAAACTTAAATAATAAAAAAATTGTACATTCATTTTGAAAAATAAATGCAATACTTGATTAATTTCATATCTTTATTTATCTTACAGAGCTAGTTTACTATTTTTTCTTTGAAATAAATATTCAAAAACATTATTGGTATCTATTTTTATTTTTGAAATTTACCGGTAGCTGCTGCATTTCCCACCCTAGGCTTATACTCGAGTCAATAACTTTTCCAGCTTTTTGGGGTAAAATTAGGTGCCTCGGCTTATATTCGGGTCGGCTTATACTCGAGTATATACGGTAATCCCTGGGTTGCTGAAATGAGGTGTGTTAAGTAGACGTTACTTCACTCAGAGAAAGTGATGTGGTATAATGGTTAGAGTATCAGGCTTGAATTTGGGAAGTACAAAATTCAATTTCCTCTGAACCGTGAAGTGACATGTTCATTATCTTTCAACCTAACCTATCCCATTAGATTAAATTTGGATAGATGATAACTATTACTCATAGGGAAAAGAAGGGACTCTATTTAGTTCTTCAAAACAATCAACAAAGGAACAACAATATCCATCACTGTCTGTTAGGAAATAATCAAATGGAAAAAGGTCCATCATTCCAAATCTATTAGCACTTATTCATTCATATAGTAAAATAAATGCAAAGGACCTCGGGGTTTTATAAATGTTCACTATTAATCTCTTACTGTATAGTCTTTTCCAGTTCTTTTGCATGATAGAACTTGCAAGTATGAAGGTTTTTTAAGTCACCTGGATTTGGTTTGGAAAATTAAAAAAAAAGTGATACTATTGCAGCCTCTAGGTTCCACCTATATGGAAAAACTTTTGATGTGTCTACTTATGGACCAAATATATTATTGTTATTAAAATATATACATTCAGCCGAGAAGCTGCTGAAAAACATACCACCCTTTTATGAAAAATCCCTTTCAAATCACTACCATATCGAGTCTCACTCTTGCCACCCAGCCGTTAAAGCAATGCTAACCTTTTGAGGTATATATCAAAATGTGCTTCTCATATCTATTAATTTGCTGAACAGCAATAACGTTCAAATGGAAATGCATTATATGCCCCATTATCTTCTTATTGATTAGGTAATACAAGGAAAATCAAGTATTTTATAAGGTCCCTGTGTTTATTTGAACACCTATTTCATGTTTCCAGTTTATTGTCTGGAACTGGATTTAGAATCTTTCAGATTTCTTTTCTTAATTTTGCTATGTCTGAAGATGAAGAAATTCAAAGTGTCCTATCTCAAAAAGTGCCAGGGGGATTCTTAATATTTCTTAAATAATGAAGTGGAGATTTTGATTGGAGAAAAGGTAGGGGGAAAAAAAGTAATAATACATTACCATAAATTAAAGTCTTCTGTATGACACATGTGTTCAGTGGCATTGGCTTCATCTCTCCTACAGTATTTCTAAGATGAAACTGAGAAATCCAAAATGCCAGAATGGGTGATGATTCCTCCAGCTGCTCTGAGGCACCTTTCTCCCCCCACAAAAAAAAATTCATTTATCGAAGTGTGAAAACTGGCTTTCTTTCCTGGTGTTTTTGGACATTTACATCTGCTTGGAAGTGCCTGCAATGTTTTGTGAAGCTCTAATAGCTTACAATACTGGATGCTCCTTTAAAAAATAATAATTCATTTCTTGTGGTCCAAATAAGGATAATTTTTTGCTCTGCTTTTAGAAGAATAATGGCAGTGTAGATTCCTTACAAGGTTCTGGACTGAGAAGTAAATCTTTGGACCACTGAGAAGAAAGATGTAGCCTGAATTTTCTTAAAAATCAAAGATGATTCTTCCATAAGACTTTAATGAAGATGGACTGTACTCAGGCTTTGATTTCCCATGTCAATCACATTTGTCCAAGGGAAAAGCAACTTCTGTAAATCATTTTAGTGTTCTGCTGAGACCTCCAGTGGGATATATCTTTCTAGGATGTCATCATGTATAACGTATCAAAAATATTTTTTTAAGTGAATAGGCAAGTGGACTGTAGAGGTTGTTTAATAATCAGTGAGACATTTAAACAATACCAATTAAATATGATTTTGGAATTAGAGCCTCAAGCTCTAGTGTAGGATGTGTGTGCAATATTTGTTTGTTTGTTTGTTTGATTAATGTGCCCCACCATATCACTATCAAATGACTCGGAGCAGCATATATACATAGTGTCAAGTCCTTAGGAGGAGTAGTGGGTTCCTCCAGGTTTGGTTTCGGCCGAACCGGTAGTGGTTTGGCAGCTTGAGTCACTGGAACTGGCAGTGACCCAGGCCTGCCATGCCCCGGAACCAGTTCCCCAGGCTGTGCTGTAAGTGCCGCGATCTTGTTCTTCAGTTCTGCGCATGCACAGAACAATTTTAATTGCATTGTGCATGCGCACACAGCACACATCAAGCATGCGAGTGAGCAAAGCGTGCACATGAGCGAACTAGCAGTGGTGCCTGCCAGAACCCACCCCTGCTTAGGCACTTATAAAACAAGAAGGTAAGATTCTCGGTATCTTCCTTAACTAGATTCCTTGAAAAGGAAAAGGAAATTAGGTGTACAGAAGAACAGACATAACCTCAGCAAAAGTATGCAAGAATTGGTAGCCGAAAAAAACAACAATAAACCTCTCCACCTCTCAAAAAGAGAGACTATAAAATATAAAATTGACATAACCTTATCTTGATTCTGTACTGTACGATGTAAAAGGGGACAGAGGGAAACTATGTAGAATTTCAAGATTCTGTTATTATATCCTACTACAATAAAATAAAGTTCCAGAAATCCTTGCAATATCTGTTTCTTGTCTTGACCTATTTCAGAGATCAGGGCAACCAAATATCAGGTTATAGAAATGTTGTGATAGTGGAGCTTTATTGATACTCTTGCTAGCTACCTCCTCATGCTTTGCGGAGGTGACTTCTCTGCTTCATGTTGTGAGATGTTTTATATCCAAATATATTTTATTCTTTATACTGTTTCCATCTTCTCTTAAAATATTAACAAAATCCACAATGGTCTGAGAATCAGGACCCACATTAGATAATTAACACTCAAGCTAAAACTAAGATTACACTTAGCCAACTTCTTCAAACCCCCAAATAAGTTACCTAGATCTATTCCATATACCAAAGGATAAGGTGCACAAACACAAATAGAATTAATTAAATTACCAGAGAAACTGCACATTTATAAGAATAAGCATACCTACAAATATACACAGACATGTCCCTCAAGTGTCATCTTAGAATCAGCACACTTCCACACACTGGACAAGTTCTCCCTATAAAAATCTGCTACTGTACCCCATTTCTCTACAGTCTGCACCTAAAGGGAAAGGTTTTGCTTTTAGGAATTAATGTTTCCTCACAGCTGTCTGGATCCCATTTTTATTTATTCTTCTGCAGCCCCAGCTGGAGTTGGTATCCCTAATTATTCTTCTGACAGTGTTAAAATGGCAATGTGCAGATCTTATGTGGTTGTACTATTTTGTAAACCACAATCTATTTTCACAGGCTCTAAAAAGCCTATTGCATTCAAAGTGCTGGACTAGTCCAAGTGTTGGAGTACATTGGCATGTTTATTTCTTGATGGCTGACATTAAGTTTAAATAGGCCATGACAGATTTAAAACTGCAAACTGAATATAATACAATATGCACGTTAGTTGGCCCAAAGACGTATGCAATGGTCATCTGTCTTCGATTAAACGGACAAATAAATATCCATTATTTGTACAACCAGTTAGTCAATTTGTTGCCAATTTGATACTCTTTTCTTCTTATAAGCTTTACTAAATGATAATGCACACACCACAAAACCACTGACCCTTGCTAAGACTGGCTCAAACATTCTGTTGATTTAAAGAAACTACAACAGGGTGTAGTTTGGGTGTTTGGCTGACAGAAACAGATTGTACAAATACTGAATAACTTTGTATGTATAATTAATATCAATTAATTGGTTAGTGCTCTCGTAATCAAGTTTTGTATAGTTGAGTAAAAGCTTCAATCAAGGTCTGCCTGGTCCCATTCTGAAACTTTAATCACTGCTCCAGAGATGATGCTGAATTACCACTTCCAATATCCTTCATCAATGGTTGAATTGAGTAGGACTTCAGAAAATGTAGCTCAACATCTGGAAATTTGTAGGTTCTTCAATCCTATATTATCCATCTACTGCTGAAAAGAATAAGTATTCTTCTGGTTTCCATCTTAGTCATGCCTAGCAGAATTCACCTTGTGTTGGGCTGGCTTTTTCTAACCCTGATCCAATTAAGCTATTCTTGGCAGGAAGTAGGGAAAGAAAAGAACATCATAACATTGCTTTGTGAAACAAATACTTTGAGATGTTACAGAAGGAAGGTGGATAAATATGTATTGTAATATAGCATTCCTACAAAGTATTTAGCAGCCAAGAAATATGATCACATCTGTTCTGCGCTATTATTATCATCTCTTTTCTGCCTGCAGAACCAATGTCTCCCTGATCTCTAAAGGTTTTGTGGCAATTCTGAAAATACCACCATGAATACTGTGAAATGTAACCCCACTAGAAGGAAATAATGTACATTAATCACATTCTTTTGTGTATATAACAGATGGTGTGTAGAACTATGTAGTGGGGAAAGGGGGGGGATTCAAATGTAAGGATTTTGAGTTACAAAAAATCTACCAAGTTGTTATAGTTCTTCAGCTGACTGAGTTATGCCTATTATTTGCCCTTAGTATGGTATGTTATCATTAATTCATTCTTGAAAATGAAGGAGTTGGAACTGTTTTGAAGATAGAAAGGCAATTCTGTCCTATCAACATGAAATATGGAGACTGAAAAGAAACAAAGGTGGCAAGAAAGTAATCTTCTGACCTTGGCTGGCAAGATTTGGCTGTTTGTCTATGTCTATGTCTATGTCTATGTCTATGTCTATGTCTATGTCTATGTCTATGTCTATGTCTATGTGTGTGCTTGTATGTGATGAGCCGTGGTGGTGAAGTGGCTAGAATGCAGTACTGCAGGCTATGTCTGCTGACTGCCGACTGCCAACAATTTGGCAGTTCAAATCTCACCAGGTTCAAGGTTGACTCAGCCTTTCATCCTTCTGAGGTTGGTAAAATGAGGGCCCAGAATGTTGGGGGCAATATGCTGACTCTGTAAACCGCTTAGAGAGGGCTGTAAAGCACTGTGAAGCAGTATGTAAGTCTAAGTGCTATTTCTGTTTCTGTGTTTATGTATGTATATGTTCAAAGTGTGTTGAACTTGAATGCTTTGCTTTCTTGCTCTTTTGTAAATTTAATAAAAGAAAAAATATACAAAGTTTTCCCAGAAGTGGTTAACTAATGAACTCCATGGAGCTAAATCCCATGTAAGTAGATGTACAAATGTATGCACGCCTTTCTCTTTTTCCATTAGTGAAAATGATGAGAAGGATTTTTTTGTAGACAATCCCCTTTCTAAGAAAAGAAGCAGTTATCCCTACAACACAAAGAATAAAGATGATGTAACATAGGGCTCTCTGTTGCAGCAGTGGCCCAGAACAAAACTTGAAATGCTTAATGGACTGGAAAATATATCCTAAGGGATTTGAAACATGAGCTACTTTCCTGCATGAAATGTTAACTGTTCTTTGTTTCCTTCAAAGCAGAAATCTTGCTGTGATTTTGACAGTAAAGTAAGCATAATCATAGTCACGCTTTGTCCAAGCACATTCTTCCTGACATACAGTATACAAAAGGTTTGAGAAACAATAGTACTGTTCCTAAGATCCAGAAGCAGGAATGATGGACGGAAGAATGAAAAATAATAATGTGAGCCTGAAAAAAAATAATGTGAGGCTGAAAAAAACTTGGAGATTGACAGCATAGAACCTACAGTTGTGGCAAAGCATCTTGTTTTTGATAAAGGTTTACCCACAGACTTTCTGTAACCTTAATGTAAAGAAAATAAAATAATAAATACATACATGGCTTCAAATAAATACTCACATGGCAAAATTTTCCAAACCTTCTGAGCTTTTGGTGTTTTCACACAACCACTTGAGGAGAATTTAACGGGTGGGAGAGGACAATTTTGTGAGATTGCAAGTGATTTTATGGGGAGGGACATCCTGTAAGTTGCATGATTGATACCTGGGAATTGAAAAGGTTGCTGACGCCTAGTTTAATGCACATACTTGGTTTTATAAACAATGTCAAAACTATCTACTATTCTATTATTCATTGGTTCTTTTTACTTATCCAGTGAATTTGTAATATTGTAACCTGAGTCTATGATGTGAAATAAGATAAGGATTTGTGATATTTTCTTCCTTATTAGAATGAATTAGGCCTGGAGGAAAGATATACCTACCTACCTCCAAATTGAATATATAATATCAATACATCAATTTTTATTACAGTCACAGACCAGCACTTCTATAATAAACCAAGTTAACTTAATTTAATAATTTAATTTAATATAATCAGTTTGGACACTGCCCAATGCCAAGCCATCCTGGGTGGTTCACAATGTAACCATGATAAAATATAATATGAAGGAGAAGGTTAGAGAGATAAGGAAACTGAATTTGTACTTATTTCGTAAATGAAGTGTAAAATTATCACATACCAAGGCTAAACACTAGGTATGGATAAATTTGTAAATGTACTTTGGTATATTTTCCGAAGTTGATATGAGATACAGAAGTGGGAGAAAAGCAAAGGTAATCATGTGAAGTGTGAATTTGCTAGTAAGCCACTGAAGGTAGTTATATCAGTGTAAAGATTGTGCAAAACATTTTAAAATAAAAATGTTTCAAACCGAAAAGTTTCTGTTTCAGATTTACTATGCAACAGCTATTTTGACCTCAAGCTTAAAAAGAGTCCTGATGTTGTGATGAAGGTTAGAATTCACTTTATATATTTCTTTCATCTTTTTATTGCATTCATATTTTTGTTTCTTTTCTTTCTTTTCCATTTTGTATAATTTTTCTTCTTCTTTGAGATTGAGATTGAGATTGAGAGATTGAGATGCTTTATTTGTATGCTGCCCTTTTCCCTGGGGGGACTCAGGGCGGCTCACAACTCAAGGGGAGGGAGGACAAACGAGTCACAAACATAAAAACGATACATCATTAAAAACACAACAGTCATACAATTCGAGTGGGGTTGAAATCTTTAGCCCCAGGCCTGTTGGGACAGCCAGGACTTAAGGGCTACGCGGAAGGTCTGGAGGGTGGTGAGGGTACGAATCTCCACGGGGAGTTCGTTCCAGAGGGTCGGAGCAGCCACCAAGAAGGCTCTCCTCCAGGTAGTTGCCAGCCAACATTGGCCGGCTGATGGAATTCGGAGGAGGCCTAATCTATGGGATCGTATCGGCCTAGTGGACCCCTCACTCTTTCTTTTTTCCTTTAGTCGTCCTTTTAGTTTGTATTAAATTTTATTATTGTAATTAAATTCCTTCATAAAATTAGATATATATTTAAAAAGTGGCCTGATGCTGTTTCTGATTATTCCTGGAGATTTCCAGGCTCAAAAAAAAAAAAAAAAAAAAAAAAAAGCTTTCAGTTTAGAATCTTTTTCAATTTTGAGACTTTTCTGCAATGCTTTGAACAGCATAAAAATCACATCTGAAACTAGAAGTGTTTTGAGTACAGGTAGTCCACAATGGAGCCCAAATTTTCTGTTCTTAAGTGAGACATTTGTTAAGTGAGTCTTGCTCCATTTTATGACCTTTCTTGCCACAGTTGTTAAGTGAATCACTGCAGTTGAAAAGTTAGTAAGCCAGTTGTTAAGTGAATCTAACTTCCCTATTGAGTTTGCTTGTCAGAAGGTCGCAAAAGGTGATTGCATGACCTTGGGACACAGCAACTGTCATAAATATGTACCAGTTGCCCAGCATCTGAATTTTGACCACATGATCAGGGAGATGCTGCAAACGTTGTAACTATGAAAAATGATCATAAGTCACATTTTTAGTGCCTTTGTAACTTTGAATGGTCACTAAATGAACTGTTGTAAGTCAAGGACTACCTGTATGAATGGTGTTGAATTCATTGTTTATTGCAATTGTCTAAATATGTACAATGTGGTAGGTATTAGGTTCATATTATGCATTTTCTTCTATATGTGTAATTTTCAAGCAATTTTGAGTGTAATGGGACTTTATGTGTTACTTTCAAAATATATTCGTGTCTGAGTGCATATTTAGCAAAATATACACATTTCAAGCATTTAATTCATGGGTGTTAAACTCACTGCGTCACAATGATGTCACATAATGTATCACAATCAGTGGTGGGATTCAATTTTTTTTACTACTGGTTCTGTGGGCGTGGTGTGGTGCGCATGGCAGGGGAAGGATACTGTTAAACTTCATTCCCTCCCCACTCCCAGGGAAGGTTACTGCAAAATTCCCTCCCGATCGCTAGGACTCGGGAAGCAGAGAATATATAGGTGCGGGACCAGTCAGAGGTGGTATTTACCGGTTCTCCAAACTATTCAAAATTTCCACTATCTGTTCTCCTGAACTGGTCAGAACCTGCTGAATACCACCTCTGGTCACAATGGTTTTTGCCTTTGCAGAGCTCGGGTGGGCATAGCTTGTGCATTACACATCTGGCCTATGGTCCACCCATTTGACACCCCTGATATCTTGAGGCATTAAATACTGGTGACAGCTCAAGAGAATTGTCTGTGTTGCTCCTGCTGTGATTTAATGAGCATCATTTCAATTTATTTTTGTTATTACTGTCCAGTTGCTTCCAACTCTTTGTCACCTACTGGACATTATTTCACTAGGATGAGCAGTAACTGCTTTTATTATTATAAAGTATTTATTTTAGTTAATATTTAAAAGTATCTCCAATCAAGAGGAAAAGCTGGAAAAGAATAACATAGTATAAATGAGATTTACAGGCTGTATTAAATTGAATAAAAAGGCCAGGATAATATTTGATTTGTGTTGCATATTAATGCATCTTATATTAATTTAAGACTTCAGGGCCATTTTAAAGCAGTCAATATTTAGTAATTAACAAAAATGATCAGCATGATACAAATCATAAATCAGGATGAGAGATAATTAATGAAAATTTCTATCTAGTCTTACAATTATAGCCTTATTCAATGAATGAAGCAAAAGTTAACATGTTGTGGTTGTTACTAAAAATCAAAATTTGAAATGGGGTACATACTCATGTGTACAAATATAATTCACAATTGGATTCCAATTTAAATTAAAGCCTGCATCAGATCTACCTTTTCCAATGTTATTTTTGACATTAAAGCATATTCCCACAACCTAACCTGTCATTCTTCTAGAGAGGGAATTTTATATGATTTCCAATAAAAGTCATGAAGTTTCTTGGCAGCAATTGTTATATCCAAAACGAATTCAGTATATACCGGTGCTTTGTAGGGGTATTAGATCAGGTGATGTTTAACAGAACAATGCTGGCAAGAGTGAGAATTCATTCTCCAAGTTCTTATAAGCTCAAGCCTTGCCATCAGTGATGATATGTATTCACTTTTTCTTCTGTTGGCCAATATCAAGGTCTTCTCCAATGACTTTTGTCTTTGCATGGCAAGTGTCCCAAAATGCTTTTGTTAGGCTTCCATTGAGTAATCTCACTTGGTTCTTAATTGATCAAGTGGCTTTCTTATACCATCCCATGCAGAGGTGAAATGCTACCAGTTCAGGCGAACCAATATTTCTGACAATCAGCTGTGATGCATGATTTATATTAGCTAGACTTGTCAGATTTCCTGCTTTCTAGCTAATGTAAATTGCGTGGCACAGCAAATCCCCCCCCCGATATTCTGCTTACCTTTGCAGGCACCTCGGTAGCAGGCTCCGCCCACCTTCCCAGACATCATCACATCCCTTTTTTACGCTCTGCGCATGCTTGCTTGTTTGTTTGTTTATTGTATTTATATGCCACCCTTCTCCCAAAGGATTCAGGGCAGCGTACAACATTAAAAAAAACCCACATATTACAAAAGTTTAAAAGGAAATTAAATAAAGTATCCAAAAACAAACCCAATTAATATTAACAATAACATTTTAAAAATTAGATTAAAATTAACAATTAAATTAATCATTTATTTTATTCTGTTCAGGCCAGGCCGGCTTGCTGGAAAAGCCAACTTCCAGTTGCACAGAAAGTCCTGCGTATGCACGGAGATGGCACATGCGAGAAAAGTGTGCACGTGCGCACTTTCACATTTGCAAACCGGTAGCGAAGGTAAGTTGATTTCACCCCTGATCCCATGGCATATAGGCAAGGCAATGTGTATGTTCTGAGAAATACATGCTCACCTCTTGTCGTTGTATATGACAGGAGAAGTATGTACTTACAAAGGGTAGGAAGAATTGCTTAGCTCTTCACTTGTCCATTAAATTTCTCCTCTTAGTGTAGTACCATGCACGGGTGTTTGAAATGCTTCTTCCATTGGTGAAGGTTCCATATAGAAATAGCCATGTCTCCAACACAATAATTCTTCCTAGACAATTCCCCCCTCCCATTCTCATGTCAATATTCCTTTAGCAATTGTGGGGATCTTCCTGAGGTAATATATTTTTATTTCATGCACAGATAAGCTTCTTCCTTTCTCATAATTCATTTTCTCCCTTCTTTACCTACAAAAGCTTTTTATGCTTAAGCAAAAGACTTCTTCCTAACTAAACAACCTTATGTAATTTATTTCAACTATTCCTGTTTTATGATAGGCCAAACTTTGCTTTTCCTTAATAGGTCCATGACAGCTGAGGGTCAAGCCCAACCTTAGTTTCAGTGTTTAAATAAGTGGTTTTGGCGGAAATATCTTAAATAAATAAAATTACTCTTGGCAAGGGTAATTTGTTGGGTACGCCTATACGCATTAGCCTGTCAGTGACCCAATGATGCTGAAAGCTTGGTGGATAATTAGGCTCAGGAAGAGTCCTAAATTGATTTAATTGGATAGCAAAATATTCTATACTGCAGATTCAAGATCTCGGTTACATAAACAAACTCACTTGCAGGACAATAAAACCACCAATATACAAGATAATGGACAATAGAGGAAAGGATGGAAGATTAAAAAAAATACAGAAATATAGTCCTACCCTTGAACTCATGAACTGATGAGACCCAATTATAGGATTTCAGCAGGAGTGGGCTTCAAAATTTTTAGCAAGGGGTTCTGGGTGGGCGTGGTCATGGTGGGTAACTGGTAAATACCACCTCTCACTGGCCCTGTTCCATCTATTCTCTGCCTCCCGAGTCCCAGCTGATCAGGAAAGAAAGGAGATTTTACAGTATCCTTCCCTTGGAGTGGGATGGGAATGGAGATTTTGCAGTATCCTTCCCCTGCCACACCCACCAAGCCACACCATGCCCATCAAGCCATGCCCACAGAACTAATAGTAAATTATTTTGAATCCCACCACTGGACCCCACCCCCAGCTTCCCAAACATCTCCAGAATAAGGTCTATATCTACAGTATATCTTCTAAGTTTAGGAGAGACTTTCTAAGTTAGGAGTACAACCTATGCAATGACATTTCTGGAAATCTAAATGTCCACCAAGCTTTAAGGGCAGCATAAAGAGATGTTCTTTTCTGCATGCTTTAGAACTAAGTTTAGATTTATGGTATTGCACTGATGGATTACCCTTGTTTTACAGCTAGTGTTCCTGTGCTTTTATCTTTTGAAATATGTTTATATTAGAAGCTTATTATTGATTGCAGGCATGCCTGAGAGTTTAAAATTGGAGGGAAGCCTAAAGTTATATAAAAGTTTCCAAAGCTGTGTATATTGTGAAGCACCAGAGGAAAGCCTATGTCTTTTATAATAAACACATCCACACAAAAATAGATACCTTGAAATTTAAATCACTTAATAGCCAAACTGTACAGTATTTGATAGGTTGTCATTTTAGGGAAATCTGTATAATTTGGGGATGATACAGTTAGATTAAATTCTTTCATTCAATTCATGGGACTGAAAAATAGCCTCATCAGTTGAAATCCACACATCTTAAACTTGCCAAGCTTGTAAAACACTGATTTAGAACTAAAGTACAATAGAAGAAGGGACAATAGCTTTGAAGTACCAACACAACACCTGAACAAGCAAACTGAGCAGATAAATAGGTCAAGCAATTACACTTTTCCCCACTATGTGGATCATTCCTTAATTTGCACCTAAATTAGCATATACAAATATAAATATCTACCTTGTTTGGGAGGATTATTTTCTCCTTCTAATTTTGAAGAAAACAGATGTTTATTTATTATTAACAAATTTCTACACCCCCCACCTCCTCTAAATGATTCGGTTTAAAGAATTATTGGGATTCCTTTTTCACAGTTAATACCAGGCCTTTTAACTGGTATAGAAAGTCAGCCCCTCTGCCTCCTAGAAGAATGAAATATTTTGAGAAATATTAAAAATGCAGAATATTATATTTCCCTAAATGAGAAATGGAGAAACATGTTTTTTTAGAGGCAGGAAGTCTTTCTTAATAGCTCCCTGCAGATATTTTGTGCCCATTAAGAAAGATTGGGCCAGCCTATTCAGAAACTAGCCCCAGTCTCCCTTCCCCCAGCAGAAACTGAGGAGGCAGCTTTTAGAAATGCAGATTTGGTAATCCATTCAAGACAGGGTATTTTGAAACTCCCTGCAGCTAAGTCTGAACAAAGGTAGAATGATAGGATTAACCTACACTCGTTCCAAAACAGGACGAAAGCCATTAAGTCACAATATGAATTGCCCAACACCCTTTCAGAACACAAGCCCCTTCATTGAGTCATCCCAGAGCAGTCCAAACTTCAACCAAACCTGGGAACTCAGACAAACAACTAGAATTTGCATTTCCTCTTTTGCCTATAGAGCCAGCTATGACCCCTACATAATCCCTACCCCATAGGAATCTGACAACAGCCAATAGAATACATGTTCTTGCACAGGAACAGGAAGCGCAAGTGCAAAGCTCAAAGAAGGTATTTAAAAAACCCCACTCTTTTTGTCAGCTGGCCAGAATCACATGTGCTTGGTGATTCTGCTTCATCAATTAATGGTCCCTCTTTCCAATCAGCCTCCAGCCTCCATTTTATTTCCAGCGCTTTCGTCCCAGTTTGGAACTGAACCAGATGGATATTTCTTCCCACACTGGCATCTTCAAAGAATTTGGACATGAAAACTCCCAGAATTCATTTCCACTGGAGATGCTGGCTGGGAATTGGGAGAGTCATAATTTCTTAATTGAGTTGAAAGAGATAGGAGTATGCATGCATTAAAAAACCATTGCTATTGATTATAACATTTTAACAATGGTAGAGATTTAGCAATCCTGCTAACCAGCTTTGTGACATAAAGAATGAGGAATCCAATGTTATCTCATTTTAAAAGAATTAAAGGTCATTTCTCCCCTGCAAACATTGGCCTAATTAGATAATGTATGGCAATGATTTTTGCTCTTTAGCACATTTTTTATCCCACACAAATTCACATGCACACACAGACACAGACATACAAATATAAAGAAAACTGGCACTCTCTTAAGGGAAGGATAAAACATAAAGCAAAATTCCAGACAATTTTTCTTGGCAGAAGAATTTAGGAGACAAAAGCAATTCCTATATGCTTTTTTCTGAAGAAGAAATTATTACTAGAAAACTACTGAACAGACCTTGGAAGCTCTTCTTCATTCATAATTAAATTGCATGAAGGAGGAGTGGCTTTATATCATTAAAGAGTTGTATTGTTCAAGGGACTGGCAAAATATAGTCTTAGATGACAAAAGATTAATCTGTGTTGATAATCTGAGGGCCCTAAACATGCAGTTTAAACATGCAGTGCTGAAACAACTGCAGATTCTATCCTAAACAAAATGAATGTATTGAAAAGGTAAACAGCTTTTCTAAGTGCTAATGTAATATTTCTCTGTACTGTGTGCTAAAGTGATATTTATTAGTATCTGTTTGTCTGTCTGTCTGTCTGTCTGCCTGCCTGCCTGCCTGCCTGCCTGCCTGCCTCTCTATCTATCTATCTATCTATCTATCTATCTATCTATCTATCTATCTATCTATCTATCTATCTATATCTATCTATTGTCTATCATCTATCTATCGTCTATCATGACTGCATATCATCTGTCTCTCCCAGTGACGTGCGGTGAGGTTTATGGCTGGTGAGGCACTGATGTCATCACAATCTTTTTATTAAAATGCCTTTGTAATACAGGGGTTTTTAATAAAATGATCCACACCGTTTTTTCCTGTCTTTGCGCATTTCGAAGGGGTGGTGGGCAAGAGCGTATCACCGAGGACCATATGCAGTGACCACCAGTGGCCAACAACAACAACAAAAGAGATTTTAGAGAAAGGGAGCAAGGAGCCAAGGAGTTCCTTTTTTTTAAATATACTTTTTTATTTTCCATTTTCATAACATACAATCACATGTATACTATTATATAGCCAGTATCCTATTGTATTCAGTAGCAATTACATCAGTTCCTCTTGTCATCAACACCCAAAAAGATAAAAACCCATTATTAGCTCTTCTGCTCTCCATACACCTCTTTCTTCTACCTCTCTCCTACCTCCTTTCTTCCCTCCAGCATCCTTTCCTACTCTACTTCCCCTTCCTTTCTCCTTCTCCTCTCTCTACATTCCACTCCTCCTTATCCTCCTCATCTTCCCCCCCTTACCCTCTCCTATCCCTCTCTTCCCATCTTTCTTCTCCCTTCTGTTTCCCACTCTTCCTCTCATTGGTGTATTTCTGCTTCTGAGCAAACTCCAATCTATGTTGATGGTATTTATTCTTCCATAACAATATACTTAACATATCCTAGTTTTAAAGAAAAAATAAGAGAAGACAGTATACATGTGCAATCATATTACATTAAAATCTAACACCCCTCGTCAAGCCTCCCTCCCTCCCTCCCCCCTCCCCTAACCCCCCCAGCCTTCCCTCCCCCGACTTCCCAGAACCCATACACGGTATAAATCTTTAACAAAAACAGTCTAAAATATATTGGAAAAAAGAATAGAAAATTGATAACATCTTTACATTGAGCTTAGCTCCTCCTTGCTAAGCTAACTTTAAACAATTTATATCATTCCTGATCTTAATCATAAACTATCTGGGATTTCTTAGTCCCGTATTTATTTTGTATATAATCAATCCATTTTTTCCCGTCTCGTTTATCCATATTTATTTTGCATATAATCAATCCATTTTTTCCAGTCTCATTTATATCTCTCATTTAAGTGGTGCTTAAGATATGCAGATATTTTAGCCATCTCGGCTAAATTTGTGACTTTCAGTGTCCATTCTTGAATTGTAGGCAAGTCTTCCTTCTTCCAGTATTGTGCCACCAACAATCTAACTACAGTTATTAAGTGCAAAATCAAATTAATCTCTACAGCTGTACAATCAGTAATTATACCTAACAAAAATAACTGAGGAGTAAACTTTATCCTTTTTTTAAAAAAAAACATTTTGCATAATCCTAATTTCATCTTCCAGTTCTGTTCACTTTCCCCCTTGTTTAGGTCTATGTAATCTATTTAGATTTATCAAAGCTCCTCTCATATACGCTTTACTTGCATCCCATACAATTTCCATAGATGTACCCTTATTCATATTAAAAACATAGTATTCTGCTAACAATTTTTTACATTCATTAGTATATTTCGCATGTCTAAATAAATTTTCATTTAATCTCCAAGACCTTCTTGCTTGCGTCACCCCTCCCAACTCCATCCAAACTGGATTATGATCTGATAAAATCCTGGCACATATCTTTATCTTCTTCACCCTAGAAAACAAATAATTGGTAATTAGTTGATTGTTGTTTTTTTAATTGTTGATCCATTCATCTGGTAATCACACGGTTTTGTCTTGGCTCCTTGTACTTCTGAAGGAGAAAGATGATCCATCCTTGTTAATAGTTGTGTAGTTTGCTGTCTATCTTGTCCTTCTTGTTCTCTTTCTCTAGGTCCAAGTGGGGCGGGATGTCCGGCCTTCAAGATATGGTAAAAATCTTGAGCTTTCCATACTGATTTAAGACGGTATCTTTGCCCCTCAAAGATTAATGTTAGCCCAACTGTTGCCTCCCATCTGAACTGTAGCTGACGATTTTTAAGCTCTTTGACTAAAAAAGCATAGTCTTTCCTGGATCTTAGCATTTGAGGTGGTATCTCTTTCAGAACAGTCACTTCCTGACCCCCAATTTGAAGCTTGGTTTTATAGGACTCTTGCAATATCATATTCCTCATGTCTCTTGTAGTAAAGTAAATCACAATGTCCCATGGAAGCTGCTTCTGTTTCTCCAGCCAGGAGTTAGCACGATAAACCTTATCAATTTGCCAATCAAAATTTCCCCCTGGCCTTCCCAACAGACTATCGAAAGCTTCTGAAAGAATCTGTTTCAAATTCTCCTGATTGTTTTCACACAAACCTCTTATTCTTAGTGCAAACTCCATTTGTCTATACTGTAACATAATAATTTGTTTTTCAGCATTTCCAACTTTTTGTTGCACCACGTTGATTTTCGATACCAAATTAGTATTGGCATCATTAAGATATTCTAATCTGTCTTCAATTTCCGAGACATATTCTGTTAACAAATTAACAACCCCCAACATATCATCCCTGATCTTCTGAACCCGAGTCTCAAGTTTATCAGACAGTTCTTTATGTGCAACGAATGTCTCCTTAAATTTTGTTTCCATCGTAACTACATGATTTTTAAATGCTTCAGCCAATTCCTTCGGAAAAATTTCTTTAGTTAATGGCTCCCCTGTGGGGGGAGGAAGTAATGACTGTAGTTTTGTGCCAGGGGCAGGTGAACTTTTTGAAGGGGGGGGAACCTTTTGAATAGGGTTTTGCTTAGAAGCCATTCCAAGTTTTAATCTTCTTCAACCAATTAATAAGTCTGTGCTGGTCAATTGTGCAGCTGTTACTGATTAATTTAGTATTAAATCACTCCTTCCCTTTGAAGTTGTAAACTCTGTAGAAATTCAAAGCACGAACAGTGTTACGAAGCTGCTTGGCACCATTTTGAATATCTCTTTAGCAAGTAAGATATCAGAAGGAGTTCTTGTAAAAAAAAATGAAGCTAAGGATTAATACAAACAATTAAAAGTTCACATGTACAGGGTCCGCTCATCTTGGATTCAATAAATCAAATTTTGTTCTGAGGATCTGAGGGTTGCTTTGTGCTGCTAATGCAGCAGGAATTCCTGGCACGGAGACAATTCTGCCGTTGGCTGGTCTCCCCCCCCCTCCCAGAGACAATCTGCGAGAGTTAGTTGGCACGTTGCCCGGCACAATCAGCCACCTTATCTTCTTGGCCCGAAGAAAAGGTAAACAAACCATCAGATGGCTGATGGATTGCTCATCTGACAGTTAAACGTGACCAGGATTCTGGAGCTGTAACGACCAGCTTCCACCAGCAAACCCCCTCAAACCGGAAGCTCCGAGCTGAGGAGTTCCTTGTCGTGTTTTCCACAAGGGACAACAGTCCCTTTGAGGGGGGGGGAGGAGAGAGAGAGAGAAAGATGATGATGATGATGATGATGACATTTAAGTATCAAAAACCTTTTGAGTTTGACAATATAATATGTTATCCAAAATTATAAATGATCTTATTTTCAGATGCATTTTTTGCCATCTCTGTTATTTTCTTTTTAAAAAATTCAGACTTGCTTCCAATTTGTGCCTTCTGGCAAACTACAGTTTTCTTGGCAAGAGATCTAGCTTGCCATTGCTTTCGTCATAGGTCTGAGAAAGTTTCTTTCTTTCTTTCTTTCTTTCTTTTCTTTTCTTTTCTTTTCTTTCTTTCTTTCTTTCTTTCTTTCTTTCTTTCTTTCTTTCTTTCTTTCTTTCTCTCTCTCTCTCTCTCTCTTTCTTTCTTACTTTCCTTTCTCTTCCTTTTTTCCCCCTTGATTTGTTTCCCTCTCTTTTCTCTGTTGCTTTAAATCGGAACTGAGCATGCCTGGCTGTGGAACTCTGGGAGTTGAAGTCCACAAGTCTTAATGTTGCAAACTTTAAATTGAAACCTGCTTTAAATTGAAAAAGGAAGTTTGCAAAGTGACATTCATCAATTTGTTTTTGAGTCAACAGAACAACAAACTGGATAAAAGGTAGGATTCTTATATGGTTCTATGTTTTTGAAGTTTTGGGGTTTGTACATTAGGGGTTTCTAAAAAGGTTTGGATCATTCCCTGCTTGTGAATGGAGGTAAACTTTCTATAGGCTCATTATCTCATTATCTATCTGGCAGGCATGTGGAATAAGCCTTTCTGGGAGTAATATTTTATTTGGGGGTGGGTGGTTGCTTTCCACAGAGGGAAGGAAGGAAGGAAGGAAGGAAGGAAGGAAGAAAGAAAGAGAAAGAAAGAAAGAAAGAAAAGCAACACAGCAATTTAGTGCTAGAAGGCTACTAGTCCAACCCCCTGCTGCAGCAGGAAACCTTACATTGTCTGGATTATTTTGGTGCCTCTAACAGAGAGGAAAATTGCCAGAAAGGAGAAGGAGTTTACTAGGACAAGGCTGCCATGCAGAGGAAGGCAGAGATAGTCCTTGACTTATGACTACCATTGAGCCCAAAATTTTGGTTACTAAGCAAGAGCATTGTTAAGGGAACTTCACCACATTTTATCCAATCCATGACATCTCCTGGTGAGTGGCATCAAGTTGGCCATGCCCACCTAGTCATAAGACTGCTAAGCCACAGCCACAAAATAGGCCACACTCACAGAATAGGTAGTAAAAAAACTGGAAACCCACCACTGGTTATACATTGAGGACTGCCTCTACATGCTGATCACTGTTACTCCGAGTGCAATCTAAATGGCATAATGTAACCAGCCTGGACATCAGCAGTTCTTGCTGGAGACCAACTGATGTTTTGCCCAGCCGAGCAGTTTTGGTACCCAAGAAGCTCACTACAGCTATCTCCTTGGGATCTTATATATAAAATCTGCCACTGAAGCAGAAATTTCTTTCCTTGACCACACACTTGATTTATAGCACTAATAAAATCAAAGTCACTCAGGGACAGATCCTTCCAAAAAGAGATGAAACCCAAGTACCTTCAGGTCAGCTGGAAATCTAATTCACAACATAAACAAAGAGATCAAAATATGATTAATCCTCTTTAACCAGATAGCCTCTAACCTACATATGAACAGCACCTTGTTTGCAGGCTCCCATTGTTGTTCTTTATTTATTATATTTCATGCTTGATAGGAAAGGTACATCCCCTAAGTGAATCCTTAATACATTAATAAGTCCTTGAGAGGCATCACGTCAGATGTGGCAGTGCAGTTAATTTAGCACACACACACACGTCTGACTTCAAAACAAGTATGAGCTATGGAGCTTGTCTTCAGATCTGAAATGTAGGATGCTGACCTGAATGTGCTGCTTTTATGCTTGTGATTGTGAAGGTACAAGACATCCAGCCAATCCAATTTGTTTCTACTAGCTGTAGACTAGTGGTGTCAAACTCAATTTCATTGAGAGCCACATCAGGGTTGTTTGACCTCGGGTGACGGGACAGGGGGGCATGGCCAGCTCAATGTTACTTGTGTTAGGGGCGCCTGTGGTGGCCCAAATGCTGTGCCAGTGAAAATGGTCTCCCAAGCTCCATTTTAGGTTGTGATGGCCTCCTGCAACCCTCTGCCAGTGAAAATGGAGCTTGGGGGAGCTGTATGTAGTCCTCCTGAGTTCCATTTTTGCTGGCAGAGGATTGCAGGAGGCCATCGCAGTCAAAAATGGTGCTCAGGAACAGGGGTGAGATTCAAAAAATTTTTCTACCAGTTTTGTGGGTGTGGCTTTGTGGGCATGGCATGGCTTTGTAGGTGTGGCAGGGGAAGGATACTGCAAAATCTCCATTCCTCACCCCACTAACCTGCTTTCCGACTCTGTTCTCGTGTTCACGGCAACAAAAGAAGATCAGCTGGGAGGCTGGGTGGCAGTGGGGCCAGGGCCAGCCTATTTTCTAGTTCTCCAAACTACTCAAAATTTTCGCTACCAGTTCTCCAGAACCTGTCACAACTGGCTGAATGCCATTTCTGCCCAGGAGGGCTGCACGCTCTGTTTTCGTTGGCAGAGGCACTGTGGGCCAGTCCTTCGCTGTTTGCAGGACAGCCCTTGGGCCAAATCGAAGCACTCTGTGGGCCAGATATGGCAGGCGGGCCTTGAGTTTGACATCCCTGCTGTACACCATGCTAAATGATTTGAGTGGGTCCAAGAACTTTAGTGGGTGGTTCTATGACTCAAAGTGGGTGGGACAGGCAATTTCAGAGGCCCAAGATGCTTCACCTTGTCAGAAGCGGCTATGGCGAGGTTAAGAGAAAAAATAAATATGGTAGGCACAGCTATGCAACCCAAGCCCTGTCTCTTTAAGTGGCCCATATTCACATATAAGTAAAGTGAAATAGGACAGTATTAAATGTTGTTTAATGCAGACACAATTAAAACATATGGAATTGTATTATGGCTTTCATGCTGCTGCCTACTATTTCAGCATTTTCAGCTATTTTATTGTTCATAGCTGAGTTTTTATATTGGTTTTCAAGTCTTGAATATAAAATCATAAACATAAAATAAGACAGAGGGGGGGGGTAATAAAGCTTAAATTAAACAAAAAGGCTGGATTGCTGTGGAAAATTCAAAATGCTTCCAATTCTCAATTTGATGATCGTGCCCTGTAGGGCCACTGCAAGTCCAAACTCTTAATTCCACATCAGTAAATCTTGTCTACATCATTGCACATGGATTGTTTGGTGAATGGGATAATACCAGATTTGATCTGTTACAGTGCCAGCTGCTACATCTGGTTTTGTCTGAACACAAGCAGCTAAAGGAAAAAGGTAAAGTCTATGTGCAGCTTCCCTTGAAGTTTCTCAATGCACTTTAAATGGAATGTAACAATGATGGAATTTTTGCTCATATTTCTGAAACTTTGTTAATTCATTTTGGTTTTATATTAGAGGTTTGGTCCAGGACAATGATGGGTTTTATCTGGTTCACTCATGGGCATGTTTTGTGCACGCTTTGTGCATGCTTTGTGTGTGATTTGTGCACACTGGATGGATGCTGGAAGCATGCTGCAAGCACATGTGTGATGCACATGCATGCGCAGTTCAATAGAAATTGTTCTGCACATGCACAGAACTCAAAAACAAGATGGCGGCAGTGTCTGTGGTGACCAGGGAACCGGTTTGGAGGCGTGGCCAGCCTGGGTCACTGCGACCCAGACTGGCATACCACTACCGGTTTGGCCAAACTGGGCCAACCAGGCCGAACCGGTAGGAACCCACCTCTGGTCCAGGCACAGAATTTTCAGCTGTGTTGGTTTTCCTTTGAATGTTATTCAGTAGGAAGCTGGAAACACTAATATGTGCAACTCTCAACAGTAACCAGATAACAGACAATCATTACTGAACAATAATCTATTCTAAACAACTGTTCATATTTATTACATAAGAAACTGCCTTGTTAAAAATACTTCCAATATATAATTATGGCCTTCCAAGTTGTTTAGTACATTTAAGTCTTATTTATTTGCTGCTTTTGCATCCAAGCAGAAAGCTCAAAGCAGATTACTTTTAATTGCCATGTGCAGAAATAGACTCAGAACCAATGAGTCAACATCATTTACTTAGTATTGAGAGAGACAGTTACATAAATGCTAAATCTTACTGACTGCAATATGCATTGAGGGTGGCAGTTACATAATATTTAATAATGGCTATAGGTTTCAGCTGGCCTTGTACTTCATCCCATTCAGAAATTTATTCAAAGCATTCATACCTTGCCATTCTTCCATTTTTGCATTTCTGAGAAGTATATGATTTCTCTCACTTCAATATAATAATACAGCAACAGTTTCATTTGAAAGAAACTTTTTAAAATGTACAATAGGTCAATGCGAAGGCAGTTGGGATGCCATAAATATCCTCTTCTTTTGGAGAGTAGGGGTTGCATAACAAATCTCTGGCAAAAATGGAGGGCTTTAGTGAAGGACTTTATAAAGGATTGAGATAGGGAAATGTTCCTGTGTTGGCTCCAAGTGGCTTTAGGCAGTGGTGGGTTCCTACAGGATTGGTCTGGTTCAGCTGAACCGGTAGTGGTTTGGTGGCCTGGGTTGCTGGAACTGGCAGTGAACCAGGCCTGCCACACCCCTGAACTGGTTCTCCATTGGCGTAGGTGCCACCATCTTGTTTTTCACATCTGCGCATGCACAGAACAATTTTATTGCATTGTGCATGCACACCCAGCACGCACATGAACGTAGTAGTGCCTGCCAGGACCCACCCCTGGTTTTAGGCCTTTCAAAGACAGAAATGGCACCTTGAACTGAGTATGGGGAGCCATTATTTATGTGCAACTCATTATACCATTAGTATTTCATCTACCATCTGGCATTCATATTTTGTACCACTTTATTTTATAATTAATATTCAAAGAAAACGAATGTATGATGTATTGTAGTAAGTTAGCTGAGGGGCTGATAGAATATCGATGATATGGCCAAGGGGATAGGTCAAAGGCAATCAATGTTACCTAGGCTATTAATAGAATTGGATCAAAGAGTACTTATTGATTGTGAACTTCTGTTTCAGGAAGAGACCAGCCATTTCAAAAACAGGATAAACATCAATCCTCCAGATTCATAAGCTATGTGCCAAGAACATTTCCAACTTACTGGGATTCTATTTATGGGCCAACATTAAAGTTATAACCAGATTCAAATTCCTGTTCTATACTTATTAGGATCATGTGACTCAGATGAGTGAGGAGAAACAGAATGCACCTCATCAACACAACAATGGCACTTCACTTGAAATCTCCAGGTGATTTATTCAGCTGCTTAACAGAACTGCTGAATAACATGGTGGTAAGTTAGAACTTTGTGGAATCCCAGTATACAATTGTCTCAAGGTCAAGCAGACATAAATTCTATATTATGGAATCCTCGTGTCAGGTAACAAAGAACAATCGTATTGCCAAGTTCCTGAATTCAGATCCAGAAATTGATCTAAAATAATCAATGGACCCAAAATTTGCAATGACATCAGGGAAAATGATAGTTCACATTACATATATTTGAGGTAATTAATCCATGAGGATAATGAATCCCTTTTCCAAAGAAAACCAGACTCAAATCAATATTCAAAACCAGAATAGGAGATTCTTCAGACAGTCCCTAATGCATATTATCCTTCAAGTAAAAGGTGTAATTTGCCAGTATGAGCACATTTCATGGGACTTAATTCATCACTGTCTAGAGAAATTTAATTCTTTACAAATACAACATTTTACTAAAGGATTGCCAATAATGCATGTCACACTTCTGAGTAGCTACACATTGTAAGGAAATCAAATAATTGCCATTGAGTCCTTAATATTCCAAACAAGTCACAAGGTAAAAAAAAAACCCTCAAGAAAAATATAGAGCTAGTTTAAAGACAGGCAAGTTGATTTATTTTTATACCTACAAAATGATCCACTATGTATTTTTATTTATTCATTTTGACATGCTGACACTGACAAAGTGGAATTGGTGCTCACTAGCATGTGTTCTACCATCTGTGATTTAGATCCATATTCTTACTGGCTCTTTTGGTGCTAGAAATGGGGTGATGAGTAACAATATCCAGGAAGTTAGTAACTTTTGGGGAAAAGAATTGTGCCAGATCTGTTCAAAGTGGCACGGGGCACCCCTTTCCTTGGATATGGCTACTTAAAACAATGATCATCCTGTCTCTTACTTTCCTTTCTTACAAAGGACTTGGAGAAGGCGATATAAGTTCAGGTACAGAGTGTCCTAAGAGAAATTGATTATCTATATCCCTTTCACTCATGATTCAGTTCTGTCAAAGATCAATGATTGCTCCGATGATGAATTTTTGGGATCTAGATAAGTTGAGTGAGATTCTCTTGGTCTTTGATCTCCAATGTTCAGTACCATCATCCATGGAATTCTTCTGGATTGCTGGTGAAAGAATAGTAGGTATACTGTTTTGTAGGTATACTGATTTCTCATCAACGAAGCCAGTTGACATGAGAGAAGAGGAGAAGTCGATTCAATGGAAAATATTTCTCAGGCTTTACCTCAAAAGGAAGCAAAAAGGCACCTTTTAAGTGGAGCAAAAGTGGGCAATGTAAGGCTT
The DNA here is from genome assembly GCF_009769535.1 of Thamnophis elegans. Taxonomy (NCBI): domain Eukaryota; kingdom Metazoa; phylum Chordata; class Lepidosauria; order Squamata; family Natricidae; genus Thamnophis; species Thamnophis elegans. Next base: position 62,643,591 of record NC_045543.1, on the reverse strand, counting down.
AGAACAGTGACAGAGCAAGCCTGCGTATATTTGCTTCAATGTCTGGTGAACATTTATGAACGACATTCACCTTTTGCCACTCTCATTTGTTTGCAGCAATTAAATACAAAGAATAATAAAACCAGGGGCACAATGGCTCAACAGTTAAAGACGCCGAGCTTGTCGGATGGAAAGCGGACAGCCCAGGTTCGAGACCGAAGCGCCATACAATACAAAGCTCCCATTACTTGCCCCAGCTCCTGCCCACCTAGCAGTTTAAAAGCATGCAAATGCACGTAGATAAATAGGTACCATTTCGGTGGAAAGGTAATACCATTCCATGCGCCTCGGCATATAGTCATGCTGATCACATGACCACAGAAAAAGTCCTTGGACAATACTGGCTTCCTTAGCTAAGAAACAGAGATGATCACTTTCCCCTGTATAGTTGGACATGATTGGACAGGAGATATCTTTACAATAGAACCAGAAGAAGCAATATTCGAAATAGGTACAAATAAAACAATAATTGTTTTAATCGCCACATATACCTAGCCAACACTGGGTAACAGCAGCCTTGCAGAACAGTTCAAGAATAATGTTTCAAGTGCACAGATGGGTCATACTCTTGGAATGACTGTTCTACCAGGTGAGCACCATCATCAAAAAATATAACTTCTGGGCCTCACTAATCTCACTTATTTTCGTGAACACCCACTATTTTCAGCTGTGATGAATGTAGCGGACAATTTTATTTTGTGTTCCGTAGCTATTTAATTTTCAAAATGAATAAATCCCACTTGGCTTCATAATAGCTAGTATTTACTCACACAGGCTTTAAAGGAAGTGGGTGGGCAGGTGTGAAAAAGCCGGGAGAAGAATACAGATATAGATGGAATAAAATAAACAAAGAGCTCAATGCCTGGTGCTTACTGGCTGGTAGGAGTACAAGAACTCTACCAATGTGCTCTTGTATCCATTTCTCAGGTTGTGTGCGTGTCAAAGATGGGATAAAACCTAAGCAGGTGAAGTAACCATTTCTACAAAGTGAGAATTTTATTGTAGACTGATAGGGTGATCCTACCCTGGCTGACTTTTTAAAGGTTTAGTTCTATGCTACTTACTAAGCCTATCATAAACTGTATATTCCTGACATAAGCACCAACGTCCTAGGGCAGTGATGGTTAACCACTTTGGTGCTGAGTCCACAAAGGACACATGCAACCCCAAAATGCAATGTGAGTGCCCCCCTCGCGCATGCACCCCTGCGCATCTACCCACCCATTTTTGGCTTTCAGGTTTGTGCAGGAGGCTTTCAAGGCCCAAAATAGGCTGCGAAGGGCTCTCACGTGGCACCTCTGTGCGCAGCCCCCCCACCCCGTTTTGGGCCTGGAAGGCCTCCTGCACCAACCTGGAAGCCAAAACAGTACATGGGGGCCCTGTATGAGTCCCCAAAATGCAATGCGAGTGCCCCTCCATGCATATGCCCCCATCCGGTGCACACACATGTCCCCTGCATGTGTCCCATCCCCCCCACATGCATGGAGGAGACACGACCAGCTGGCTAGTGGAAGGCATGCATGCATGCATGGTTGAGCTGCACATGTGGCATGTGTGTCATAGGTTTGCCATCACGGTCCTAGGGTTTATACCTGGCCTACTATCACCCAATGAATACAGTGGTGGGTTTCAATTTTTTTTAGAATCTCTTCTGTAGGTGTGGCCTGCTTTGTGGGAGTGGTTTGCTGGCCATGTGACCAGGTGGGAGTGGCTTGGCAGTCATGTGACTGGGTGGGAGTGGCTTGGCAGTCATGTGACTGGGTGGGCATGGCCAACTTATAAATTGTGGTGAAACTCACTTAACAACGCTCTTGGTTAGCAACCAAAATGTTGGCTCAGAAACTTTGGCATTTGAAGCACACAAGTCTTAAAGCTGTCAAGTTACAAGACCCTTGTACCCCTAACCCTTTAGAAAAAAAACCACCAGGGGTGTTCACAGCTTTAAGACCTGTGGACTTCAACTCCCAGAGTTCCTCCTCTCGCTCTTCATCTTGATGATGTGCAGACGGGCAGGGAGAGGGAGCTGGAACTGGTTCTAAAAGGCACTATAGATTTGTGAAACCTCTTCTATAGAAGAGGTTAGAACTGGCAGGAACCCACCCCTGAATGAATGGCATACCAAGGGTGGAGATAAGAACAACTTTATTCTGTCTAGAATAGGTCACTTGGGATACAAGTGGGATACAAAGCAAGTGACCCTGAACAAAGGGCTCTAGCAGATTTTATACTTCTGGTCTCAAGCAAGCCTCATGTGGTCTTAGAGGTTATTGAAGCAAGCAGATGTTTTCCTAATAGGCATTTCTTATCAGTAAAAGCATTTCTCAGATCTGTATCTGTATCTATAGATCTCACTTAGTAAGGGGGGGGGGAGCAAACTTAAATCAGTCAGGTATTTTAGTCTGTTGTTTTTCACTCCCTGCTTGTTATCACAACTGGGTAACAGGCAGGGTTAATTTATCCCTTTAACTGCATAGATGGTTTACAATGTGGCTGCTTGTGTCTATAAGTAGGCATGCTTTTCTCAGAAAAGGTAGGGAAGGCAAAATATTAAAACTGATGAAAAGTTTCAAATGGCCAACTATGGCTCATCCACTAAGAGTTGTGTATTTGTTTGTTTTTATTTCTCAATTCTGAACTGCCCTCAGAGAGACACTCTGGGCAGTGTACAATAAAACTTAGAAATATAAACATTATATATAAAAAATGCTAAGAGTTAAAATTTTAGAGTTAATATTTTTTTAAATATACAATTTTAAGAAGGCAAGAATAATTGTTAGCTGATGAAGGCAAAGAGAGGCAAACTGCACCAACCCATGACTGTGTTCTCCTTTGGACTCCTCAAGCGAGGCCGCAGAGCCATGTTTTAACCCCTTTCAAAGGTCAGGAGAGTGAGGGCCCACCTCACCTCTAGGAGGAGAATGTTCGTCGGGCCAGGGCCATGGCAGAGAAGGTTCTCTTCTTAGACCTTGCCAATCTCTTTAACTGATGGGTTCTGCAACATAGTGTCAGGGTTCCTAATAACATCCAAAATTAAATCAGAGTCCAAGGCAAAGTATTGGTCAAAGTTCCAATTTATTAAGAGAGCCATGTTGGCACATCTGGGAAAACCCAAATCTGAGCTTCCTGGGTTTTCCCCACCCAGTTGAGAGTTCATGATCTTGCCCCCACACCCACAAGCCCATCACATGGTCCAATCTTCCACTGCCATGCTGGCAGCTCCAGCAATCCAGTTCTGGTCAGGTACAAAGGATGACCTTGGCAATCTAGAAAGGTATTGAGCCGAGATGGCGCAGTGGTTAAATGCAGCACTGCAGACTACTTCAGCTGACTGCAGTTCTGCAGTTCGGCTGTTCAAATCTCACCGGCTCAGGATTGACTCAGCTTTCCATCCTTATGAGGTGGGTAAAATGAGGACCCGCATTGTTGTTGGGGGCAATATGCTGACTCTGTAAACCACTTAGAGAGGGCTGAAAGCCCTATGAAGCAGTATATAAGTCTAACTGCTATTGCTATTGCTATTTTATTTTGGCTACATAACATTCTACTCCTTGTTATTCCCCTTCCCAATTCCCCACTAATGAAACAGCATAATAGAATAGGATATTAGTGTGGCAGGGCAATGATCCCAAAAGGAACTAGCTGCAGGCCTGACACATAGCTTCTCTGACTGACCAAGTAGGACAGGCCAATATGATAAAGATTTTAATCCGCCCCACCCGAATGTTGAATGAATGTTGTGTTTTATTATTTTATTTCTATTTTTACTCACGTATTGTCTTATGTTTTGTCTTGCACTCCCCCTCCTATGAAATGTAAGCCGCCCTGAGTCCCCTCAGGGAAAAGGGCGGCCTATAAATAATAAATAAAATCAAAATCAAATCAAAATGATGGGATGAAGCTAGTTCTGTATCTGAGCTTATAGTTCCTGGTGAAGATTTCTCTCCTACTGCTCCTACTGCTATAATCAGTTTGAACCTTTTTTGCAGCTAGCACCCCCTCTCTGCATCCTTTATCTGCCTCATAACCTATTCAGTGGGTCAACACCACAGTGTCTGTGGGTTGACCCTTTACTGCTAAGCATTTTTGCTTTCTTGTCAAATCTGAAATTGTTTATATCAGCTGGTGCACTTTAAGCATTTTCGCCACCTCAGCTCTGGGTTTCTCCCTACTATTGGTCCTGACCTTATTCCATCATTTCAGTATGGCAGCTTCCAGCCAATTCAGCTGGGCTGTTATTTTCTTCTGGCTCTTTCAAGTCTCAGCTTTTCAGCTGAAAGCTAAAATGTTTGGTTCATTTCAGGCTTCCTTAGAATTTTGCTCAATTCAGCTCCAGCTGCCAGCAAAACTTCTCTCTGCTGGACTGAAATTCATCCTTTTACAATACCTTGACTATGCGGTCAGCATCTGCAGGTGGGACCATTAAATGTTTTTTTTTTTATTTCCACTCATGCAGACCTTTCCTGCAATGCTAATGCCAATTCAACTTATCTGTACTGGACTAACAACTACTGAAGTCCACAATACCATGGATCAATAGAGACAAATAGTGAAAAACCAGTGCTAGTAGGCTAGGATTCTCATCATAAGTTGAGAAAATAACTCTCAAAGTATCTTTGCTAGTGAGATGCTGATGAGTCCATAGTGTGGTCACATTCATTTGACTGAGCAGTAGTACCACTATAATAGACTAAGGACAATCTGCCCAAACATTTTGCTCTATGATGCGCATCATTCAGAACTGGGGGCAGAGAGGAGAAACTGTATGACTAAAGAAAATCCAAAAATTAATCAGATCCCAAATTGAGCTTCAGCATGAGCTTAAAAGGCCAAATTCTGACTCCCCAATTTCATCAAATTCAGTACAAAACCAGGAGCGCATGTGAGAATTTTTTTTCTTTTTTTAAATAGCAAACTGACTAGGAGCCAGAAAGGTGATGTGATCAGTAGAGCAATCTTCAATTGTATTAATAGATGCTTCCTGCCTAGTTCTAGAATAGCCATGTCAAATGTAAGGCCTGGGGACTGAATGCGGCCCATGGGGGGCTTCAATCTGGCCTGCAGGGCTGCCCTGGAAACAGCAAAGGATCAGCCCGTGGTGCCTCTGCTGGTAAAAACAGAGCTTGTGAGGTCTGCAAGCTACCCTCCCGAGCTCCATTTTGGCTGGCAGAGGATTGCAGGAGGCTGTCACAGCCTAAAATGGAGCTCAGGAGTCTATTTTTGCTGGCAGAGCACTCGGGCCATCACAAGCCCCCCCCAACACAAGTGATATTGAGCTGGCCACACACATCTCCCCCCCCCCGAGGTCAAACACAACCCTGATGCGGCCCTCAATGAAATCAAGTTTGACACCCCCTGTTCTAGAACATAAACATTCCAATCTAGTCTTTTTTATGTAAACTCTGCTTTTTGAAAAGAATGGGCATACAAATTGGATTAGTATTGAGAATTATTAGGGAAACTGGGACAGTGAGACAACTCCAATAAAGCAAGGCCTACTAGGATGATTATAAGGAAGATTAAATGTATTGAATTGATTTAACATAGAGAGGAGAAGGTTATGAGGCTACATCATGCCACACTGAAATAAAGATTCTTTTGTACTGACTTCTGCTGTCTTTGTGGGTGTATCCATTAGGGTTTTGCAAAGGCAAAATGTGGTTTAGAGCAAATATACTGTAGTTCCTGTCTATCACTCCTTAAAGCACCAGCATCATTCTCTAGGATTGCCTTGGTCATGTAAAGCCCAGGTAGTTTTCTCGGCAACCGTACAGAAATGGTCTGCTGTTGGCTTTATTCTAAGATATTTTTCGAATATGTGACTATATTTCTCTTCCTTACCGTGCAACTTTAAACACTGCCTTTATCCTGCTGATGTATTACAGGCTGTCTTCAATCACTAGCTGTGGTATCTTTCAGTCTAGACATTTGTATTTTAAATTCTGCTCTTCTCCATAGCCCTCTATTCACTCATCTTGTAGTCATCGCCATTGCTGCTTTTATTTTCTGTTTTTTCAAGCTGACATTGCAAATATTGTATTGGTTTAACATGTCATCTGCGAGAGAGGATTTCTTCAAGCAGTTTGATTCAGTTTTCTTTTGGGTTTGGGCTTTTTTTTTTGCTATTCATTATTTTTTTCTTGGAAACTTTAAGAATAATCTAATGATGTCTCTACCTAGTCCATCTTTCAAGATGCTCTGAGATGCATGCACATTGGAGTAAATCTATATTATTTTTAAAACAATCCTGTAGAATAGGTTAGCAAGAGTTATCATTTTCTTAGAATAGCTATGTGGCACTGGGACATTATCAGACAATAATAATAACCACAGATTATTAAATTGGTGGAGCATTTGATTCATGCTGTGAATGGATCAGTGGAGAATTTGATTCATATTGTACTAAGCCATGTTTATTGAGCTGTTGTTTGCTTTATAAATGACAATTGGCTCATATAACATGTTTAAGTCAAAATCATGCAAAATCACACAGATCACATTATATTTGATATGATTCACTCATTGTATTGTAAGTTTTATCAGGTCTTGTCTAGTCTGGTTCGCCCAAATTTTACCTGAAATCACATCTGAAACATCATGCACTATAATCACACCCTTGCCCTTTTTCACATGTTGCTTCAATATCATACACATATACAAAAGACCATGGCTTTAAGCATGTTATTGCCATCTTGAGCTTTTTTTTTACTCACATACACATCTTGTAGACACTCCTTGGAAAGTTCTCAGCTTTTCAACAGAGTTGATGCACACAATCTTTTGCAAAACGTCAACCAAACATAATTGAGAGATAAAAGATATTAACTTACTTAGATGCATGTGTTATTGAGCAAAATCCACTACAAAATTTGTTTCATGGATCATTTAGGAATCTTAGTGGAATTAGAACAACACAAAATATGACTGCTAACTGGAACATTCAGCATTATGGAAACTCACTTACACATAGAGTGATATGGATGTATTTTACTGTATTATTATTGAAGTTCAAAAGGTTAAGGCTGAAGACAGTTTCTATTAACTAGTTCTACCACCTTGTCCAGTTCCGCATGGAAACTCATTCCACCCTGCTGGCATAGTTTCCCCTTAGATTGAAAATTTGTTCCCAAAGCTCGAGAATATCTCACATCTTGCATTACCATGGTTTCACATTTCCAAAGTTGGTCTCACCAATTACTTTCTGTTCAGAAATAAAGTAGATCTTGTGCACACATTTCTGATTGGATTTTCTTTGCGGGTAGTGATAAGAGAAAGAAAACGGGGAAAAATAAATAGCAGTTTGGTAGAATTTGCCAATGGGGCAGGAAAAGGATGTTAACTTGCTATCACCTGTGCAGAAATAATTTGAATATTTTCAGATGCCAGGGACTGAGATTGTTTGCATGCAAAGCCGATCTCTACTCCTGGGTGAAGCTATTCTTTCTTTTCCTTCCACACATTCTTGCTATCTTTGCAAGAGATAAGTTTGCTCAAATTGTATGAGTGATTAGTTATAGGCTTTGATGATATGGGTCTTCACAAAATCTCATAACTGTATTGGAAGACATATCCATCTGGGTTCAGTTCCAAGTGTGGAGAAAGACACTGGAAACATGGTGGGTGTTTGGAAAGATGTTTTAATGGTGGACAGGATCACGTGTCTTGAAGATGTTGGGTGAAGGGGAAAAAAGGGAAGAGATGCTGAGAGTGCCTGAGTTTTATACCCTCTCTGGGCTTTTGAATTTGAGCTTGTATTCTGATTGGTTGTCAGACTCCCATGGGGCCATGCAGGGGCAACTCTGTAGGCTGTCCTGAGTCCCAGGCTTGATTGAGCCTTGATGAATGATGTAATCTTCCCAGGTGCCATGTGGTGAGAATGGGTAGAGGGCTAATCCTACATTTGTTGGATCTTAGGTGGGGGCATTTGCCTATGAATAGACCTAGCTATTTCTTTATCTCTTAAGTGCAGACATCTGCTGTGGACTATTGAAGATGGTGGGTTAAGAGTGAGTCTGTTTCTTGCCTAAAACACGTTTCTCCATTTCTCTTCCAGGGAAATATAATATTCTGCCTTTTTAATATTTCCTAGAATATTTCATTTTTCTAGGAGAGGGGTGGTTGCTAACTTCCTACAACTGCATGGTGTGGTCTAATGATGACCAGACGTCCCGATTTTAGCGGGACAGTCATGATTTATAACAATTTGTCCCGTGAACTGGGGCATTTAAAAAAAGTCCTGATTTTCTGGCTTCATGTTGAAAGCCCAGTGGATTTGCTTAAGAAATCCTAACTGAAGCAAGACAAAAGACACTCTGTCCTAACTTCTCTCTCTGTCTCAGTACTTTCATTGAAGATATTAAAACTTTAAAGCGAGAAAACGGACCCCCCCTGCGCCCCATTTTATAAGAAAAATGACCAAGTACCATAGAGCTCCAGGAAATACTTGGCTAGAGAAGCTGCGAGTGTTCCTTCCTGGATTTTCCGGAGGGGAGGGACACGGAGGTTGGAGGTCTGCTCGTGAAGGAAAAATGGTGGCAAAGTTTCTTTGAAAAATATTTCCCTGACTAATTTCACAATTTAATTTGCTCAGTTCTTTGTATTAACATCTACATCATTCTGGATTGACTTGGAGTGCTCACTTGTGCCTGCTGGTAAGTGAGCTGGGTTTTTTTCTTTTATTTTTTAATGTATTTTAAAATAATATTTTATTTATTGTGCATAGGATTTTTAAAAATAATTTTATTGTGTGTGGATTCTTTTTTTAAATTGTCTTAGACTATTTAAAAAAGATTCTATCCAAAATAAATTGAAGTGAAACCATTTTTAAAAATTCTATGCACAATACTTTGAAATGTTTTACTTCAATTTATTCTGTGTGGATTCTTTTTTAAAATTGTCTTAGACTATTTAAAAAAAGATTCTATCCAAAATACAAAATACCAGCTGCAGTTATTCAGTTAAGAACTGTGGCAAGAAAGGTGGTATAGTGACCAAAGTTACAATGGCATTCAAAAAAAGTGACTGATGACCATTTTTCACACTTAGCGACCATTTTCACACTTAGCGACTGTTGCAGCATCCTCATGGTCATGGGATCAAAATTTTGATGTTTGGCAACAGTTACAATTTATATTTGTAAATTGCAGTTATGTTGAAATTAAAAAAGTATTACAATACTATTTTTGCGTTGTATGAAAATTTTTGTTGCTCCGTATAAAATTGTTAATCAAGCCTCCCCCCCCCCCCGGTCAAAGGTGTCCCTCTTTACCAATCTGAAAATCTGGTCACCTTATCTAATGATCATTTGCTCGGAAGCTTTAGAGGATGAACTACTTAAATTAGGAGATGGTTTGTAATAATGGCTTATTAAATGACTACTTCAATTTTTGAAAGGATAGTTTGCATGCATTTGTAAGGATAACTAATGCTGACCCTTGGTGCTACCTACATTCTTGTGTTTCAAACAAAGAAACACCACCTGGAGTGTACTTTAGCTTCTTTGAATTGCTCAGAAAGTCTGCATTCAGGAATTAGAATTATCAAGAAAGCAAACTTAGAAGACCATTTCCAGTGATTAGATTAAAGGAAGGTCCACAGGTCACAACACAAAGGATCAACAAGAGCATGAAATACCAAATTAAGGTCTACAACCAGAAACAAGAAATTGCTTTTGCAAGCAGAAGCTTGGAATGGAAGGTTGTTAAGCCTAAATCCTTAGAACCTTACACAAGATGCAGTCAAAAGCCCTCTGAGAATCCTGTGAGAAATTTCTATTCATGGGGAAAGCCTCATTCATGAAACTAGTCCCTTGTATGAGCACTTATGTGTCTGGTGATGGATGATACCTAGAGAAGGGCAGGGATTCAGCTTCCCTATCAACCTCTTTCTTTTGAGATCAGAGATTGGAAGTCTCTATTTACAACTTGAACAACTAATCTGAGAGCATCCCTGACAGTCAAGAATTCTAGGTATTACAATGAAGAGAAATTTGGCAGTGTGGGACACATCTCTCTTCTCTTGAGCCTTTAGAAAAAACAAAGGCACCTAAACCTAACAATTCTAGAAAACATATACTGTAGCTTCATGTCTTATTCTTTATTAATTTCCTTAATTCAGTTTTGAGGCTACTTGACTCAATAGCAACTTTGGGTGGCATACAATTAAAAATGAAGCCAACCAGAAGACTAACCCAAGATCAATTAAAACAAACTTATAGGCCTTCTACAATCACCCTATCCCAAGACTTGGGAGAACAGCCAAGTTTTAATGGTTTTTTTTTTTGAATGCCATTAAAACGGAAGCTGTATGGATCTTTGGGGAGATGTCATTCTAAGAGGCAGGCAATGTAATTGAGAAGGCATACCTCCTGGGTCCCATATGATGATCCTGCTTAATCTGCAGAACAATCAGCAGAACCCTGGGTGCTATCTAACAAAATGAAGTTCAAGAGTGAGGAAAGTAAGGCTTTTAGGCAAGAAAAAGAAAAGTAAGGCACTTAGGCAAGAAAAACTAAATGCACAGGTATGGAATAGGTGGTACCTGCACCAACAGTAGTAACTGTGAGGGTGATTTTGTAGTCCTAGTGGACAATCACTTAAAAATTTACCAACAGGGTACTTCAGGTGTCAAAAAAAGCCAACATAGTCCTACTCTGCATTTACAGATGGATAGAATCAAGATCACATGAGGTGTTAGTACCACTTTATAATGTCTTGATAAGGCCACACTTGGAATATTGTATCCAGTTTTGGTCAGAAGTATTTGTATATTTTCCTTTTCTTCCTATTTTCTCCTCATATCTTTAATCCATATTGCTTTTAGATGTAGTAGCTATACACTTTCAAAGTTAAAATTAAATGAAATGGTATCTATATAATGCTTACGAAAATAAAACAAATAGTTTAACATGGGCAGAGATGAGCATGTGAGTACAGCACTCCTGGTTTTTAAATTGTTTAGTCGACTGTTCCAGAGATAATTACTCTGGCCTTATTTGACTGGCCCACTCTATGAATGAAATGTTGTGACTGAACACGCTCATCAATATTTCAGATATTTTAAAAGTTTCTTAATGGGCTCTCCCCTGTAGTGTGAGGATGAAATCAGGCACAATCATTTATCATGATAAATTAATGATTAAAGCTCCTCGGCATCTTTGCTAATGTTACAAATTCTTGTGAGGAATGAGAGATGATCTTTCTGTTTCTCCCCCAGAATGTTCTTAAATATCTGTAAGGAACAGCGGACATCTTCTTTTAGGCCCTCAATGAACAAAATAAAGGTCAGCAGTAATGGATCTAAATTGGGTTGCCATAGAAATAAACACGTTCCGGGTTGCAAATACATCTGCTAGTATTCTGGATCTTCCTTGTGTCCAGTCCCCCATGGAGAGGGTTTAGTAATAAATGGGTATACTTAACAGGCTAACTGGTAGCTCCTAGGCCAGTTTACTTTCCACTTTTAGCAGTAATGTTTTTCTGGAAGAATTTGTGACTTGCAGGTATGTGCCACCAGCAACTCCAATTTTCAGAATAAAAGCAGGCTTACTGCCTGCATTCTGATTGGCTCAACCGTGACAAGACTCCATGTTGATTTGTTATTTCAGGACAAAATCAAAGTGTCTTTCCTGCCCTTTGGGTAACTGACGTGTGAAATGTTTGTCCCTTGCCTACTTCTTTTTGTCTGCTGCTACTCTTGAGGTGTTGACTCACAAAACTTCACGAGAGTCCACTGCCACCACACCCCGCTCCGCAGTTCTTAGTTGACTTTTGGGTGCAATTTATTTATTGATTTGTTTGTTTGCCAAACATGTAGAAGATAACAAGTATAGGTATGAACATAAACATGAACAAAGGAAGTAAATACAAATAAATGGGGACAGTAAGACAGGGATGGTAGGCACGCCGGTGCGCTTATGCACACCCCCAAAGGGTAGACAGTTTGAGATTGAAGCTGTGATGGTTTGAAGCTGTAACAATGGAGTCGGGTCGAGCATTCCAGTCGTTGACCACTCTCTTGCTGAAGTCATATTTTCTGCAATCGAGTTTGAAGTGGTTTACTTTGAGTTTGTATTGATTGTTTGACCATGTATTATTGTGGTTGAAGCTGAAGAAGTCAAAATGCTTGTTATCATCTATAAAATCAAGCCATGGAGCCTGATTGAGGGTTCACTTGTCTTTGGTTGTTTGATGAGATCAAGCAGAGTGGCCACTCTCTAAGTCCCATTGCTTAAGCAGTATCCTTTTATCTGATACATGGAAACGTGTCATCTAGGTTGTACTATTGGACATCTGAAATATTATGTCCTTAACAAATATGGATGATTTCCATCTGAATGATGCTTAGAAAGCTTTAAAGACATAGCTATTTTCTCAGGCTCTGGAAATTGAGTAACTGCAAGATTCTTTCCTTCTTTATTTTATTTATTTGTATCTTATCTTTATTACTTTTACAAATAACTCAAGGCAGCTAACATATCTGAAACACCCTCCTATTTTCTCCATAACAACAACCCTGTGAGGTGAATTGGGCTGAGACAGAGTGAGTGGCCCAAAGTTACCCAGGTGGCTAAGGCAGAATTTGAACTCACAAACTTCTGCTTTCTAATCCAGTCTTTTCACTAGTAGATCAAATTGCCTCTCCCTACTTCCTGGGTTGTTGGAAATAGGGAGGCCTATAAATTGTATCAAATATAATAAATAAATAAATAAATAAATAAATAAATAAATAAATAAATAAATAAATAAATAAATGATATAAATAATAAATAAGTATAAATAAAATAAACATATATGTGTTAGAATTCTCTAGGTCATAGTGTGCAAATTGCAGCTCACCATTTTTCCCTCTCTCAACTTGCCACCAAATAGGAGGCTTTTTTAATGTAATCAATTGGGGGGGGGGATTAAGTATACCAGAAAGAAGATATTTACTATTCTCAATTAATTTAGCTATTAACAAATATTTATTACACTCATCAGTGAAAAATGTAAAATGTCTGAAAATGAAAATATATAAGGCTAAAAAAGAAAATTGAAAATACATATTTTCAGACTTGTAGAGCATAGAGAGATGCAGAA